>NC_056746.1:1472204130-1472504130 GCF_019279795.1 Protopterus annectens
GAGGGGGCAGGGACCAAGTAGATAATGACAGAAGCAGGATAATGTTAGTTCATAACAATATGTATAGCAACAGCTGCACATAATACGGTGTACTAAAACAGGCAGTAACACTTAACTAATGCCTGGATTAGAACTCTTGAAAGTGTGCAAAAATCTGCCTATACATCTGCGTATTATCTCATCACACCACAAAAGAACCCCTACTTCACACTTTTGAAGTCACAAAATTGATGGATAGTGACAACTCACTGAAGGAGAATGGATGAACAGAGACAGAGAGATGGAGAGATGAATAGCAACAGTATTTTTCCAGGACATGTTGAACCATATTTATGATGTGTTCCTCTTACTCATTATTATTAATCTGCTATTCTCTGTACAATAAGGTGCTTGTTACAGGGACCAAGAAGGGACAGGGTAGTGCAACCAACATTAAGGCATAAGCAGAATAAGGGGACAGTTTACTAAGTCTCCCTGTTGGGGCTGCAATGTTTTTGCAAAGGATGTCTTGCTGCACTATTTTATTGGTATGTTACTGAAATGTTGGAAAGGGAGATAAATATATACATTCAGAGTTAACCATATGACAGGAATATAAAATATCATGAATTTATAATTTGACCTAGAGTTGTAATTGGATGCATGACACAATGCAACAACATCAGTCTACAGATGGGGAAATTTATTTCAACATAACACATAGGAGCTTCTAGTTTATTATATCCAACAGCCTAAGAACTGTTATAGTAACTGTTTCACAGTAGTGCCTTTAGTTTGCCTTTAGTCTGTATTCCTATAGTGGAGCAGATTTAAGAATATTTGCATCAGTGTAATCAGACTACTGCAGCTGGGACTAAACTCTTCATCTGTTGCCGTAGGAAGGTAAGTGCCATTCACTGTCACTCAGCACTAGTCTGCAATGCCAACCTCCACACAAATACTGAGGACAAAAAGTGAGGGCTTATTGATCGGCCATATCTGGCCATGTGTGCTGTGCCTGACTGGATTCACTTCAGAATCTCGAAATTCCAAAACATCGAATGTCATATGATCGAGACCATATGATCAATGACTTGGAATATCAAAATTCCGAAACAAATCCCAAAAAAAAAAAAAAAAAAAAAAGCTATTTAAACGTTTCTGCAGGGGGCAAGCCCCCCTGCACCCCCCACACCCCCCACACCCCGCTAGTTAAATATACCAACTCTGAGATCGCACTACAGTGAGGAAAAGGGAAATGTCCTGTTCCACGCTGTATGCAGATCTCTGTTCAGAATTTCAGCATTCTAAAACTTTGATCATATGGTCTCGACCATATGAATTTTGTGGTTTTAGGACTTCGAGATTCTGAAGGGAACCCATCTAACTTTATGTTTTTACCAGATTAAACATATGAAAAAGGAGTTGATAGGACAGTGGTGAAAATGGACTGCCAAGCAGATGGTAGGACATAGTGTAAATAATACACAAATTTGCAGGAGGACGGTGAGAGGGCACCGTATCTATCTACTTCACAGCATAATTGCATTATTGTACATACAATTTTATGACTTTGGAGAGTCACAACACCAGTGATAGGTGCCAACAACAGCATAATGTTATACAGCCATTTGGACCAAATAAAGTATGTTAAGATGACACACAGGGAAGGTGGATAGTTATGTATGAGGCATAATTCTTTTTTTTGTTTGTCTTGTTTTGTTTTTATGCAGAGAGAGAGAGAGAGAGAGTGGAGTGCTGGAGTAGGTTCTTAGGTATTAGAAGGTCAGCTAGGTAGGGCAAGTTAGGTAGCAGGTGGAGACATATGGGACATATAATGGTGACAGTAATGGTGGTGGACACAAAGGGTTGGGGGCACATTTTTGGGGATAGGTAGGGGACCTCAGAGGTGCATCCACATTCAACTTGAGAACAATGAGAATCTAGTACTTATCCTGAAAACTGTCATCACTGTCTCCTGTGTTAGTTGCCCTTTGTCATGACACTATGACACAGAAAGTTTTAAGCCTTGCCAATTCAGGCACCAAGGCTCCTCTCCATTATGCCCTCCACTAGCCCTTTCAGCTCCTGCTACCCTGAGCTATCTAGCCCTTTTTTGCACTAATTTTACCACCTGGAACCTGAAGAGAGGAAAATTCTGAACAGAAGAGCCCTCAGTAACTCTTGGATTCAGGAAGAAGCTTGACAGTGAAGACCCCAGACTATAGTACCATAAAACCATTGCTCTGAGACAAAGAGCATTCTACCCTCACTGTAGCTACCCCACAGCAACCAGGTATAGATACTGTAGCCATTGGGCCTGCATATAACTAAATTTCTATAATCTGCCATACAATGGAAATGATTGTTCCAGTGCACCACTCCACACTGCTACATTCTTTACACCATAGGCATTTGTGTATGCTCAAAGAAAATTTGAGATTCTTATGTTTATTACAAGTTTTTGTAGACTCTGCAGTTCACCACTTGGTGGATTTTTATTCCGTGGGTACAGAAAGCCTACACAAAAGGTTCTGAGGTCCCAAACTTTATTTACTTTTTCATTTTCCCTCCTACTTGTGCACATTTATGAGCTCTGTAAAAATGAGCACTGTGACTTGTTTTCTACTGTGTGCTATTTCTATGGATGCAGGTACTGTTCAAAAATGGGAATCACCTAGTATAGCTTTAAAAGACTACCTCCCCTGCATATAAAAAGGTCTTCCCTCATCAAGAAGAAGAAGAATGGGAACTGGTCACAGTAATCATGTACATGAGTCTTTTATAAGCTTATAAGCAGGCACTGTAAACCTTTTTTATTATACAAGAGATTATTGGCCTTTCATATTACATGTCAGAAGATAATGAGCCCCATAAACGTGGGCACAGCCTCTCACATTACATGTGATAGACTGGAAAAAGTTCTGTAATAAAGCTTTCATACTTGGCTCCAAGGAATATGAGCCCCACTGATGCAGACATAGCCTCTCATTTTATATGTGTTACAAAACAGACTAACAAGGTCTGGTGATAACCTCACAAAAGCAGGCATTTTCAATTATCAAAAAAAACCCACTTTATTAGATGGACCTGATGTAGCTCAAGTGAAAGTGTTTTCTTAAATATAGTTCTATAGTTGTAGCTCATAGTGTGTTTTCATGGTTTGCTTGTTAGAAGTTAAAATAAAAATCAAACTTTTTAGCTAAGAATGAGGTTCCACAGACTGCTGAGCTGGTAGGCCCTCATGGATCTTTCATGCATATTAAAGTAAGGAACTAACCTCTAAACTTTGGGAATAACTCCTTGTTTTTCCATCTCCCAGATTTTCCTCCAGTCAGCTCCCATGGGCCCTCCCACTATTGTCTGTAACTGCCTTTAAATAAATGGCCTGTTGAATGTAATGTATTAGAACAAGAATACTCATCCATCAACCTGCTTAACTGAATAAACTGCTAGAAACTTCAACAAGGTGCTTTTATTCCTACTACAGTGAGGGTATCAGAGAGAAAAAGAGTCTCCTAGATCTACTAGCTAACGTGCTTTTATCTAATCCTTTATACTCTGTTTCTTATATATACAAAATAGAGAGATAGGGTGAGGGAGACAAAAAAGCAACTAGAGCAATGACATGTCATATTACTTAATTATTTCAATACATAAAACAATATGAGAAATACTTAAGTACACCTTGGCCACATCCAGATATGATGGGAAGGCATAAATGTGTCATAAAATCAATCAATCATAATGGTATGATATGACTAATAGAATCATATATTTCACTGTGCCATATCAGATACCTGTTTTCTAAAATAAAATAACTGCAATTGCAATTACTGAATAGTTGATATCATAAAGCATTGAAGTTAAATATCTTCTAAATACTAGCCTGTAAAAAATATAATATCTGTTTCTGGATATTGAACCCACACACAATTAATTTGATGTACTCATTGTCTGATGCAGCAACCAAGATCTATTGGAGCAGGTATGTTGGTTTGATATAAAAGTTAACGTATGCCTGCTCAAGCTGATATGCTGTGATAGCCTGAGAATACGGCTGTGCCTTACATTCAGACCTGATGCATACTTATCCCATACCTCTCTGAGGTGAGTTAAGCTATCCTAATGCACCTCATACTTTTGTGTTATTTCTGTTGTAGCTCTACAGTAGAGAAAAGAAAAAAAATATGTTTTCTATCTGTGATCCCTTAAACCTCCTATAACATAGGAACATGGGATATATGTAAATATCCCCTTAAGGATATCCAGTGTTTCTGCTACATGGCTTCTGAATGTCTATGACATTTTTACTTTTTAAACTACATTCGGGCCCAATAAAGCCAAACCATAAAAAGTTAAAAAGTAAAAAGCCATATATTTGAAACATTTGATATCCTTAAGTAGTCATTTGCATATATAACATGGGCCTCCATTACAGGAGGTTTAAGGTACACACAGAGAAAACTTTTCTTTGCTGGATTTTTCTTGCACTTTTTACTGAATAGTTTGTTTGTATGACCTTTTTACCCTTTGGTTTGGAGAAACAGAGATTGGAAAGCATGATGGATAACTAAGTTGGCTGACTAATTAAAGTCATATTATAGCTATGTGAAGGGTCAGTATGCTTACACCACTGATGGGTGTTTGCAATTTTAAATTCATCCTCCCATCAGCTCAGGAGGTCCACCTTGCACATCTTCATGTCACTATATGGCTGACGACATTGCTTGCCAGTGCATAGAAGTTGCACTGGAGACATTCTTGGCCTAGCTATTCCAAGTTTCAGCCTTATACTGAGACCTGGTATATTTCTCCTGCAGCATCCTCTGGCTGTATTGCTTTATGAGGAGTGGCACAAAAATCCTGGGCTCCTCAACAGCAGTGTAGCTAGGGCCAGGTGAGAAAGGCAACTGCCCCAGGTGCAAAGTGTTGGGGGGGCACAGAGCTGGTATTGCATTTGTGGTCAAACCTGAGTGCTGTAGTGCTCCGTGTGTAGACTAAACTGTATTAATTGCATGAAACATCGTAACAAACAGTTTTCTACAGTTTATAAGAAGGATTCTTATTTTAACTAAAACATGAGTGCTTTAGCGATCCATGCAGGCAGGGTATAAGCTGAAGAAGCAACATTTGTAGCAAGCAGTTTGCTACAGTTTATAAGAAGGATTTGTTTTAAATAAAACATGTGTGCTGTAGTTCACCCTGCAGGCAGGGTATAAACTGTCATGACTGTTTGCTTCAAATGTAGCAAACAGTTGCAGCAGTTTATACTTGCCCACAGGGAGTGCTACAGCGGTCAAGGTTTTAGTTATTTTTTTTTCTTTTTTTTGCCACTAGTTGCTACAGTTTAGACCACACATGGAGTGCCATAGTGCTCAGGTTTGAAAGCAATGGAGGATAGCTGGGGGCAGAGCTCAGATACGGATCCTGAATGGCTCGGCAAGAGGGAGTGGGTGTGTGCTGTGCATCTAGTCACTTGGCTAGAAGGAACATCCTTTTGTTGCTTGTTCTTGCTCTTCAGTGGAAGAGCCAGGGTGTGTGGATCTGTGATAAGCCAATCACTGTACAGTTGTGTTTTGTTTTTTTTTTTCCTCACTTGAAAAGCTGGGGGCCACTGGCTCTTGGTACTGTCACAGAGTGTTGCCTGACCAGTTATATTCTGCTGCTCCATGCCCCACTTTCTGATCTAAATGGAACACCATCTCTGTCATCATCAGCCATGTCTGCAGCTGTCACGCTAAAAACGTTGGTCTGAACTGGTGCCCAATTCAGATCCTGAGTGCAGCAGTTTGTGCACAAAGATGCACAGCCTTGCCAGCTGCATTTGCACAATTGAAAGCATAGCAATGGCTTGCCAGACACATTTGCACTGAGTACATCAGTTATTATAAAAGGCATTAAAAATGGCAATAAGATTTGGCCATGTGTGATGCTCAAACTGTTGGGACATGTTCTAATGTTAAACCCTGGTATGTTTTATGTTATTGGTTAGAATCATGGTTGTTTGGGGGAAAATGTTAGACCTTGTGTCATATTTGGCTGTTGCGGCTTAAACACTACTAAGATTGAGTAGTACCACCTGGTTATCAAACCATGAGAAAAAAAAGGATAAAATGTTAAACTTTGCTTATTAGCTGTCAATACCAGAGGAGAACTTACATTTTACCATGGTAATTAGTGGTATACAAATTTAAGAATGGATGAAGATATACTTCAGAGATACCTGTATGTCTGTTTACTCCACTTACACCTTGTGCCATAGGGAAAGATACCTGACAGGTGGAATTTATTCACTTAGTACTATCCAGAGTACTGACATCTGCACAAAGATGTCAGGCTTGTTTGTGCTGCAGAAGGCAGCCCAAATTAAAATTTCCACTTTTTGCCTTAGGACGTGAACCACTGCCAACCAGAACACAAATGCAAAAGACATTATTAAAATAAAAATTACATAGGACCAAATTAACATATTGAATGGATATATGTTGCAAGGAATGAAGTTGTTTTAGCATTAGCATGGCACATTTTTGCTTTTCTCATCTGTTTGCACATCACAGGTAGCATTTAGATTAAACATAACCAGGATTTCATGTCATGGCAAATGATCAGAAAGGGGACACGTGGGCAATGACCGGAGGTCATTCTTGCCACAGTACATACAATTACTCATGGCATCAAAGTTTACAATATGTGGTATAAATGTCTTGATGGCAAATTGTGACATATAGGTAACTTCAACATACATGACACATATGTCCACATTGTTCATGTTACTATTTTTGTTAGCACACTGTAGAAAATTTCATATCTTTCATTAAACTTTTAATGAACTTCATCAGAGCTCTACCACTGTAATTCATACCTTAAAATAAATTACATAATTAATCACATGGCCTTCTATTTCAAAACTCTTGCAGACTTTAAAAAGGCAAACAAAACATAAATACATAAAGTTATGGGGTCCCTATTAATTACTCAAACTTTTTAAAGTTTGAATGTCATATGGTCGACACCATATGATCGAACTTTAAAAAGTCTGAAGGTGAAAAGCAATGGCTCTGTATGGCACAGTATGGGAAAATTTCCCTTTTCTGCACTGAAGTGCAATCTTGGAGTTGGTATATTTAAGTAGCGGGGGTGTAGGGGGTGCAGGGAGGCTTGTCCCCCTGCTCAGACCATTGAGGTAAGGTTTTTTTTTTTCATTTTTTATTATATTTTCGATGTTTCAAACTTCGCTTATATGTTGTCGAACATATGAGGTTTGAAGTTTTGAAACTTTGAATATATAATATAGGCCCAAAATATATACATTAAACATTTTACATGTAACCTTTGCATAAAAAACAAATTAATTATATAAGTTGTGATTTTAACCAACACTTTATATTTATACTCTCACTTAATCCAGGACTTTTATATGCATTCAATAATAGTTGCCAATTAACTTCTTTAACTTCAAGTTTATTATTTAAATCCCCTGCATATATTTGTTAGGTTAAGTGATGTAATATAAAAAAAACAGAATTTATAAAACTATGAACAAGATGAAGCATGTTTTGCTAAAGCATTTGACATATATTTATTTTTAATGGCTAATACATGCTCATAAATTAATTTTGACAGTTTCAGAACTCAGTGATATTTCTTGGAATTACAACTGAAGTTTCAGATTCTTGGGCCTCCAAGGCTCAAAGTTCCAATTGGGAAGCCAGTAAGGGATGGGTCCATTTCTTTGCAAAAGGATACAATGGCAGTTAAAAACCTCAACACCTGGTGGTTTTGCTTAAATCTTGATGTAAATGGTGATGACACTTGATATTATTGGGATATCATAGTTAAAAGTTTAATAAAGTAAAGTGAAGTGATTAAATCACCTTGTCAGTCTATCTGTAAACAACATAACCATTCTTTGGTTCTATTTTCCCTTTAATTTAAGTAAAACAGAAAAAAACGAATCAACAAATAAATAACATTTTTAATAACTGTTCCTCCTTGCTTGCTTATATTACATTTATTCATTCACTCTCCATATTTCCAGATTCTGACTCCCTATATCATTTCATAGGATCATAGGATCATAGGAAGTTACAAGCCTAGCCAAAAATTTAGGCCATGTTGCGAAAAGCCAGGACCCGATGGCCGCATCTATCAGGTGGAATTCCAGGGGTGCACTTTCTGTTCCCCATCCAGTTATCTGGGTTGTTCTTAAAAAGGGTTAATGAGGTACTCTGCTTGACATGGAGAGGAAGTCTATTCTACAGAAGGGGGAGTCTCTGGGACAGAAATCTGTCCTGCCAACAAGTCCTATTGATGTCACAGACCAGGTTGAGGTCATGCGTATGGGTTACTCGAGTGGAGCTTGACTTACGGGTATGCAGCAGTCCCACCACGATGGGATTTAAAGTTGCTTTGTATGCCAGACAGTGGTCACCACTGAGGAGTCTGTATGAGACTGAGTAGAGGGACAGGGATTTTAGTCTATCTGTGTAGGGTAGGTGTTTGAGGCCCTGGATTCTCCTGGTGAGGAACCTCTGTGCTCTCTCCAGCTGCTCCATGTGCATTGTGAGGCACATGCCAAACGGGGCATTGTACTTAAAGGATAACAATGGGATATTTTTTTATTTATTTATTTCAGTTTGATTACCGGGGAGGTCCACTGGGCTATCGGGGGCCCGTTTTCAGTGGAGGCCCGGGGCGAAAAGCTCCAAAACAAGCAATTATTACAGTTCAAATATATAAATTACAAAAAATAATTTCAAAGAACATGCAAATTGATAGGCTTTCTAATTTACAAAGATAATTTCAGTAAACATGCAAGGTCTTAGGCACTCTGTGTAACAAGTATCAGGTGGTTACAACAGAAGAAACACTAACAATTCCAGTTTAGTTTAGGGAGAATGGCATCACAAGAAATAATACAGTTTTACTGTGTTGTTCACTAAGCATAATACTTATAGAAAGGAAATAGGCAGGAGAATAGAAGGAGGTTAGTCTGGGGTAAATGGAGTAGAAAGTTTAGGTTTTGTAGGCTGAAGAGTGCAGTTGCAAATTCTGTTAAGATAGAGGTAGGAATGAAGCTGAGTTTTGAAGTTATTTAGGTTGGTACATGTCCTAAGTGACAAGGGCAGGGCATTCCATTTCTTAGCAAGTGTAAAGGATAAGAGGAGCTGGCCAGCAGGGCGCTGGGGTTTTTGAACTGTAATCAGGTTGTGTTGAGAAGATCTAAGTGGTCGAGAGGGGGTATAAGGGTGCAGGATATTTGAAAGGGCAGGGCAGTTCGACGGGTATAGTAGTAGCTTGAAGGCTGTGGTGAGTTGGAGGAGGTTAAGTTGATCAGGAAGTTCAAGCCAGTTTAGGGTGTGAAGGGAGGAGCAGTGATGAGAAGAGGATTTGGCATTTGTGGCAAATCTGGCGATTTTGTTGTAGCATAGCTTTAGTTTGGAGGTAAGAGAGGATGAAAGATTAGTTAGCAGGGGGGCACCGTATAGAAGGGTAGGAAGGAGGAAGGTAGAAGCAAGGGTTAGTCTAGTGTGAGGAGAGAGGAAGTGGTTGTTTCTATACAATAGACCTAGTTTTATGTGTGTTTTTTTGATGTTCAGTTGGATATGTGAATTAAATTTTAGTTGATCATCGATAGTGACACCAAGAAGTTTGGAGGAGGATACAATTTCGATAGAGGAGTTATTAAGGCTGGAAATTTGGAATGACTGTTTGTCGAGAGAGGAGGATTTAGAGGGAGAGAAAAGGAGTATCTTAGTTTTGTTGGCATTTAGGGAGAGGTGGTTTTGTAGCATCCAGTTTTCAGTGGTTGAGAAGGCACTTTGGGTTAGGGCTTGGAGGTCTGTTAGGTTAGAGGCAGAGCAGATTAATGTTGAATCATCAGCGTATTGTACGATTTTAGTGTTGGGGATGGCCTTGTAGAAGTCATTTATGAAGATATTGAATAGTAGTGGGCCGAGTATGAAACCTTGAGGTACTCCGGTAGGTGTAGGAAGAAAAGTGGAGGTAGCTTGGCCACATTTTACTGCTTGGGATCTGTTAGAAAGGTAGCTGGAAAACCAGGAAAGGGATTCTGAGGAAAGGTTGAGATTTGAAAAGTGGTTTAGGAGGTGGGTATGAGAGATGGTATCAAAAGCTTTGGATAAATCTAGAAGGACAGTAGATACTATATTACCAGAGTCACGGGCAGAGTTAACTGAGTGCAGGAAGGAGAGAAGGGCAGTGTTAGTACTATGTCCTGGGTGGATATTAAAGCAGATTGCTCAACCTACTGTATCTTTTAGTCCCTGTTTGTTGATACAGCCTTGAAAAATCACCCATGCAGCCTTAAAAACTAATCCACTCAACAGTTTTCTTTGTTAGACTTCCTACCTTTCCATACTGTTTTACTTTCACTCTGAAAACCAAGTTGAAAAACCTCTAGCTGGTTCTGAAATGATGATGTCACATCTGCCAGAGCTCTTGCTCTAGCTACCGGGACGTTTCCTCCCCCAAAGTGATATAATCCCCACCTGATTTGCATGCTGTATAAAAGAACCAGTGGACCTCCCACATTGTGATGTCAGAGCTGCCCTGCCCAGCCCACTCTTAACCTAGCAAAAATGTCAAACTATCTCACTTTTCTTAAGAGCCCTATCAATATGTGACAAAGTACAGGCAGAAGCACAGTAACAGCTGCAAAAACTAAGAGCATACATTTGCAATGACCATGCGTAGACATTAATTGCATGTTTTTACATAGGAAGCAGATGTCTGTCACAATTAATTGACAACACTACATCAGATTACAAGAAGTATGCAATACAGTAATTTTCTTAAATTAACTCTTAAAAAAAGCATGTGGGTGCTGTCATGCAAGTCTGTGAAATATTTCATGTTTATAGTTCATCATTTGTTAGCTATTTAACTAAACAGGAAGGAAAAATAAGTGGGAGTTTGATGCTTTGCAAAACAGTGATTATTCCCAGTGCTATGGAGCTTGGTTCTAAATTTGACAGGCGGCGTGCAACAAAAAAGTTTCCCACTATAAGGAAGGAAAGACTGACAAGAAAACAGTACATTAGTCTGGTCACCTGCTGTGAGCTGTCAATCACATGCAGATAATGGGTCAAATTACCCTTAGCTCTTTGACAGCTAGGGAAAGTAGGTGTGAAAGGGGAGGGGAGATACCTTGAAGAACTAGATTTCAGCCTTCACAAAAGAAATTGTTAGCATTTCTAAGAAGAAAGAGCAATAAAATGTACTCTTCAATTCTATTCTGTATCATTTGCACTGCTTGTGTTTGAAGTAGTCATTGAAAAGGATAACATTTTAACCAAAAGTAGGTGAATATAACACAGCAGTGAATGCCTGTAAAATCAGTGCACTGACAGGAGCTTTAGGGAAGACGTGGCAGATCTGATGCAATATTTTGGAGACAAGCAATGTGTTCTGGGATAGTTAGAGGCAGACTAAACAGTCAGAATTATTTCAAGATGCCAGACCCCATGCGGTCAGAATCAGAAATTGCATATAAAAATATCTAAAAAGCTCTAAATCATCCCAGAGTGGTGTTTAAATGTAGGAAACACCAAACCATGATGAAATAAACATGTATTTTGAGTCTGTGGGTGTGGTTGTCCTTTAATAAAGGGTCTTATAAGGGAAGAATAGAGAGATGTTATGACCTCCTTGTCCCTGTATGAGACACCCTTCCTAATAAGGTGGACCATGTTGAAAGCTTTCTGTATAACAGAGGCAATATGGTGGTCAAAAGTCAGTTTGCTATCAACCTGGGTCCCCAAGTCCCTCACTACTAATTGCCCACTTAGGACCTTGTTATTAATGTGATAATTTGTGGGGACATCATGCTCCCCAAAGGCCATGATGATGCATTTTTTGGCATTCACCTTGAGGCCATGTTTCTGGTAACATATGGATTGATGCCTAGCTGAGAGAGTTTATCTATTATACCCTAGTGGGGAATAGTATCAAAGGCTTTGGCCAGGTCAAGGTAGGTGGAGTACACCATCTTCCCTTCATCCATGGCTTTGGTGACTGTCTCAAAGAAGTCGACCAAATTTAACAGGCATGACCTCCCCTTGATGAAAACAAATTGTGTGGGATTGAGTGTTTGGAGGTTGCCAATGTCCTTGTTAATGAGATCCATGATAATCCATTCTATGGCCTTGCAGTTCAGGCTCATTAGGCTGATGGGTCTAAAAATTCCTGGATCGGTGAATGGTCTACCTTTATGCAAAGGAATGACAGTGGCTGTCCTCCACTCAACTGGGATGAAGCTGATACTCAGGCTTTGGTTGAGTAGAGTGCCTAATTGTGCTGCAAGTTCCTGCCTGAGTTCATGTAGGATGTGGCCTTGGATGTTATCGGGTCCTATGGAGGCTGTATATTTTGCCTTTGAGATGGCAGTGATGACTTGCTCCCTAGTAATAAGGGGGGGCTGCTAGGGATGTCCTTATTTACTGATGGGGGGACATATGGGTGAAGTTTTTGCTGAATCTGTCTGCCAGCAGGTTGGCTATATCTACGGCATTTGTGTATGTGGTGTCTCTGACCACCAGTTCTGAGCAGATCTGAGTAGTTCCTTTGAGATTGTGGACATATGTAAAGATGGCTTTATGATTTTCTTTAACAGATGTGGCCAGTCTGAACTCGAAGTTTGCTTTAGAGGATTTCACCAGTGCTCTTATTTGCTTGTTCAGGCTAAGGAGAGATTGCTTCCAATTAGGCACCTGCTCCTTCTTGGTCCTGGACAGCAATTTTTTCCTTTTATTATAGAGTTTTATTGCAGATGTCCACCAGGCAGGTTTACTCTTCCTTGTGGAGGAGGATTTTGTCCTGATGGGTATTCCTGATTCCATGCAGCTAAATAAATGCTTGTATAGTACTTTGTTGTAGGTTTGGACATTTGTGCCAGTTCCTATGGAGGTGGAGGGGGAACTGAAGCTGTGCATACCATCCCTCAGGAGGCTGTAATCAACTTTGGAGAAGTTTTTATGTTTCACCCTAGCGAGATGCGGAGGGGGGTCAGGGGAGATGGAGACTTCGAAAGTGACTGCTTTGTGGTTGGATATTACTAGGAAGGATGACACTGTAGGGACACTGCAGTGATTACTCATGTTGGCTAATACCAAGTCCAACATATCACCTCTTGTGGGGGTGTCAACCAACTGGTCCAAGGCATTTGCATTAACAAAATCAAGGAATCACTGGGCATTTGTATTTTAGCATGAGTAGTTCTTGCAGTCTATGGTTGGATAGTTAAAGTCAACCAGGATCAGGGTAAACAGTTGAATCTTGATAGATTTGAAGAGGTCCAGATAGGTGTAGTGGACATCTTGAGTCAAAGTTGAAGCATGTAGCTAGCTATGATTTGAATAGGAGTCCTGTCAATATTTAACTGCACATGGAATGTCTCTTGTGCATCATACTGTTTGACTAGTCTGGAGAGGTGTGTATGTGTGTTTAATATATATTGAAAGTCCACCTTCTTTGGCTTTGCTGCCTATGGTTTGTGGTCTGAATGTATGATAGAATGAGTAACCTGGTACAGCTGGGGTGCTCTTCACGCCTTTGAACTAAGTTTCTGTGACTGCACAAATGTCAGCATCTTCCTGGGTTAAGAGTGCTTGCAATGAGTGCTGTCTCATGTTTAGACTTCTAGTGTTTAGCAGCATGACCTTTAATTTGCATTTTGATGAAATTTTCATGTTTGTAGTTTTGACCTCATGGGATTGCCTAAAAAAGGAACCATGGGGGAGGCAAGAGCCTTCACCAGAAGCCTGAAGCCCAATGGAAAGCATTGTGGTCTGTCAATCATGTCTTCCCAGGTTGTCAGGTGTTGGATCCCCTTTGGATGACACCAGAAACTAAGCCAATTGTTAAAGTCAATCATTTTCTGTTTGTATTGAGGCATCATTCTGGGTAACGGTAGAATGCTGCTTAATGCTATAGACATACCTACCTGGGACATATATTCAGTGAGCTTGATCATGTCTCTCTTTATATAGTCCAAGGAGGTACATCTCAAGACATTCACATCAAAATGGACTATGATAGAGCCATAACAGTACCTTGTTGTTGAGAGGCTTGAGTGCATGTGTGATATGGCAGATTCTGGCACCTGATAAACAACAACCATGACTTTCTCCTTATCCACCCTGTTGCGAGGCACCTCTGTGTGTCACAAAATGGGGTCTCCTATGATTAATATGTTGAGTTTATGGTTATGCCTTAATTAGTGATTGTGTGACACACGTGTGTGGACAATGTGTGGTATGCAGTGTGGTGGGCTGTTGAGTTTGTGTGTATTTTTACCTCGGAGGTCACTTTTGTTTTAGTATGCTTTTAGTATGCTTTCCAGCTTGTGAGGGAGAGAGTACAGACTCTAGGTTCTCAATGCAATTGCATCTCTCACAAATTATGTTCCTAGGTGGTAGTAGTAGAGGGTTGTCCATGTACATGAGGCAGTTGCAACACTGTCTCAGAATGCCCATATCAACCAGACTGGCAGGAGAAACCATAGGGAATTGTCCATCCATATTTGTCAGAATCTGAGGGAGACAGGCCACAGAGAGCTAAGGGGGTAAAAGATGAGTACTACTAGGTGATCACACAAGTGCTTCTAAGGGACAATTTTACAGCTGGAATGTCTTGCAATGGATTAAAAACTGTGCAGCTGCAGTGCACAACATGCAAACTAGCCCAAACCAGCTCAAACATGGGGTTAAAAAATGCCACAACAAATAGAAGATGCTAGTAACACAGAAATCTAGCCAATCCTCCTAGCCCCTGCTCTCTTTACCAATCAGCTTGTGCCAGGCAAGGTCTAGGCAGCCCTGCTAATCTCACTAGCAGAGAAGATAGTCCCCTACCAACACAAGATGGCTGCCAGAAACAGTAATAAAATGCAGTAAAATGCAGTTAAACAGTAATGAATTGCAGTAAATAGCAATGAAATACATTTAAATAGTAATGAAATGCAGATCATCAGTAAATTGCTTTAAAACAGTGCATATGTGATAAATTAGCTATAAGGTACAGATAAAAATGATAGGCAAGTGCAAATGCAATAAAATAAGTGAAATTAAATGAAAAAGCACTTAGATTGGTATAGGAGCATCAGGAATTGTGTAAAATGTCCCAGAGATGATGCACCCTAGCAGAGTCTGGTTCAAGCAAGCCCAAACAAGCTCAAATGTGGGGTTTAAATGCCACAAAATAATTTAAGATTCTGTTAACACGTAAATCTATCCATTCCTGCTTTCTTTACCAATCAGCCTGTGCCAGACAAGTTCCAGGCAGCCCTGTTACTCTCACTAGCAGAGAAGATAGGTCCCTACAACACAGAAGGCAAACACAAGATCATCATCATCCTCAGCAGCTTCAGCAGCCCCCTTTTTCCCATTTTCTACATGGGGTTGGGGTATCATGTTAACACTGTTGCTGTCTCTCTTGATTCAGTACCACACTCCTGCCTTCTTCAACACTCATGCCTGGCTGTCACAGATCTTCTTTCACACAATCCATCCACCTTTTTGCTGGATGCCCTCACTTCCTCTTACCTTCTTTCTGTCTGTCCCAAATCTTCCTCACCAAATTGTCTTTTGATTTTCTACACATGTGCCCAAACCACTGTAATCTGTTCTCTTTGATCTTTCCTGCAACTGGAGCTACTTTGGCTTGGCTTCTGCTCTTATGTCCTCATTTCTTTGTCTGTCCCACAGTGTGCATCCTACCACCAGAAGGCAAACAAAAGATGGCTGCCAGAAACACAGAAGGCAAAAACAAACAGCTCTGTATGCAGCAAACCTGTATCCAGAATTTGCTGCTCAATTTAAGGGTTAAGAACACAGTAAAACTCACAGAAAAGCACAGATTAACCACTTACAGACAAAAACAGAACTCCTATATTGAAATATTATTTTATTTATTGTTGTTTGAAAAATTCCAAGCAATTATTCAGCCTTTCTAATTCCAGGTAATACTATATTTCTCACCATTTTTATTTTAACTCTTGCTTGGCAACATCCTTTATAACATTTCTATAAAATTATGTTTTCTTCTTTATGACCTTCTTAATATATTTTGTAACAGAAATTGAAAACTACAATAATCATTTTTTTCATATCACCAGAATTATGATTACTGTGTGTTTCTATTTCTGTTACTACAGTACTTAACTTGCAGCTTAATTTTATATATGTCACTATGAAGCTACAGACTTCTATAATCACTGTGATCATCTGTTCATCTCTCTGTACCTCTGCCTGCCTGTGTCCATCTTTCTTGTCTGTCTATTTGTCAGTCTATCTATTATAGCAAACAAAAAGGCAATGAGTGCACCATGGACTGAGTTCAAAAACCAAAAATAGAATGAATAAATCCAAAAGGTCTTCTTAGTAGGTAAAATCCACGTTTATTGGAGACAATAAAACTTCAGCAAGTAGCAAATAGTAAGCGCTTTCGCGTTGTGAACCCAACGCTTCATCAGACATAAAGAAAATGTAAAACTCTCCCTTTTTAAAACAGCTGATTGTCATGATGTCATAAATATCTTAAAGAAACAGACATATAGACATGAAATACAGTTCAAATTAAAACAGAAGCGTCAAGTGTCAAAATAAAAAACATATAAAAAATATATATTTAAATATCTAAACACATTAATGCTTCAAAGGTCTTAAAGCTAAAAAAGGCTTAATAGTGAGCCTTTCATTAAGCCCAAATCTATGGGCTTGTAGTTTCACAATCCACTTGCCTTCCCTTTCTTCAATTCTATTTTTAATATTGCCTAGTCTTCCATCAATGTTCACCATTTCGAGGACCAAAAATGTAAATGTATGGTTATCACCTGAGTCCACAATGTGTTTGGCTAGGGCATTCAATGTGTTCCTTTTGGATATGGCATAAATGTGTTCCCTAATGCGTTCTCTTAAGGATCTACTGGTCATGCCTACATAGAATTTCCTGCATGCTTGGCAGTCAGCTAAATAAACCAAATTGGTTGATTTGCAAGTCGCATGATGTTTGAATGTGTATGTTCTTTGTGTGTCAGGATGTGTGTAGTTGTGAGTGTTGGCAATGTATCTGCACTGGTTGCAGGACAGGCAAGCAAATGTTCCTAGTTTCATGTTCTTCAGCTCATCAGTGTGTGGTTTATCATAACAAAGTAACCTGTTTAAAGAAAACATGTTCTTGTAGGCTACTTGGGGTTTGTTGTCAACTAGAGACCTTATGTCCTCATCTATCATAAGGAGATTCCAATGTTTGTTGAAAATCTTTAAGACATGATTGTTTCTGTTAGTGTAAGGAATTACAATCCTATTGATATTGGATCAATAGGATTGTAATTCCTTACACTAACACAAACAAGTTGACAACAAACCCCGAGTAGCCTACAAGAACATGTTTTCTTTAAACAGGTTACATTGCCAACACTCACAACTACACACATCCTGACACACAAAGAACATACACATTCAAACATCATGCGACTTGCAAATCAACCAATTTGGTTTATTTAGCTGACTGCCAAGCATGCAGGAAATTCTATGTAGGCATGACCAGTAGATCCTTAAGAGAACGCATTAGGGAACACATTTATGCCATATCCAAAAGGAACACATTGAATGCCCTAGCCAAACACATTGTGGACTCAGGTGATAACCATACATTTACATTTTTGGTCCTCGAAATGGTGAACATTGATGGAAGACTAGGCAATATTAAAAATAGAATTGAAGAAAGGGAAGGCAAGTGGATTGTGAAACTACAAGCCCATAGATTTGGGCTTAATGAAAGGCTCACTATTAAGCCTTTTTTAGCTTCAAGACCTTTGAAGCATTAATGTGTTTAGATATTTAAATATATATTTTTTATATGTTTTTTATTTTGACACTTGACGCTTCTGTTTTAATTTGAACTGTATTTCATGTCTATATGTCTGTTTCTTTAAGATATTTATGACATCATGACAATCAGCTGTTTTAAAAAGGGAGAGTTTTACATTTTCTTTATGTCTGATGAAGCGTTGGGTTCACAACGCGAAAGCGCTTACTATTTGCTACTTGCTGCAGTTTTATTGTCTCCAATAAACGTGGATTTTACCTACTAAGAAGACCTTTTGGATTTATTCATTCTATTTTTGGTTTTTGAACTCAGTCCATGGTGCACTCATTGCCTTTTTGTTTGCTGTTTTCGTGTTTTTGAGGAGAGTGCTTTACCTGGCAGTGTGGTTCTTTTTAGTCTATCTATTATAGTGAATAGGCTGGAAAGAAGGATGCATTCTCAACTGTGAACTGTTAACTTCGAGCAAGGAAAGAAAGTATTTGCAGAAAGCAATCTTAATACAGACCAAATTTTCTGAAAATTTCTACAACTAAAAAGTAAACATTGAATGGTGAAACACAGTAAAGCCTACAAATTACAGCTTACACTAAAACAAAAGCTTAGCAGGGTGCCATGGCTGTCTGGTACAGATCATTATGAAATGAAATAAAAATCATAATTTTTATAGCTTTCCATGAGATTATCAAGTTATTCCTTAATTCATTGCAACCGAGTGCACCTCTAAGCATTTCTGCAGTTACCTTCTACTGTGTCTCTAGGCGTCAAATATTGCTTGTTCATATTTGCATGAATAATTCCAAAGCAATGCTACACACACAGTATCAGAATATTTCATCTTGACGCATATAATGTGGCAAATACAACTGTATTGCTATTTGAACTGTGTCATTTTTTTAAAGGCTCAAGCCATACTCACTTGGAGTTAAAGGTACACTCTCAAAAGAGCTGTACTGGAGGGAATGAGTTACTCTTGTGAGGTGTTATAAATCCTTATGCACACCAGTAGATGGATCCATATTCTTGCAAACCAGAACACATCATGTGCAAATGTCCTTCTGAAAAGAACAGAAAAATGCATCAGTGAACAGGACATGCTAACAACGTATGATCATCTTTGAAACTCTGAAACTTTTTAACAAGATTCTGAGAAAATCATCTCATGATACTCACATAAAGGCAATATGTTCATTGTTGAATTAAGGCATAAATGCGTATGCTCAACTCCATCCTCAGATCAGTTATGTCATGTTTGAGAAAATATGTATATCTGTTTTACTTGTGATATATGTGTGATGCAACTCCAAGTGAACAGAGATATTTGTGGGGGATTTAGTAAACGTCATACCCTTAAAAATTTAATATACCTACTCATCAAAACTGAATGCAATCTGGCTTATATATAATGTTGAAAGGGAGTTTTCTCCTGAAGTAGTAGGAATCCACAGTTGCTGCAGGGTATTAGAGACATGGCTAAGACAGGGATATATACAACACAATAGAGGCTATGGGGGAGTTGATGAGAGAAGCAGGGTTGGGAGTAAAATGATAACAAAATTCTGTTTGCTGATACTGCATGCCTTATATATAATAATTTGCAATGACCAAAACATTAAATTATTACGCAGTTGTGTGATGACTAAAATTTTTATCTGATTTTAATGAGTTCTGATGATGGTGAATGATGAACATACTGCAGTGAATGGGATGTATTGAAAAGTGAAAAGAAGTGCAAAGATTGCATCTTCATGCTGGGAGAGAAAGGTGAGAAAGAATGCCAAAAAACACAGTGCATGAAATCCTCACGTGGTCAAAAGACACTAAGCACAGCACAGCAAATATTTAATTACATCTGTTTTCAAGTAGAGAAAGCTATTTAGAGGTGCAAGTTTTGCATGATGACACATTAGGATGATAGCAAAGCAAGAGACTTGGCATGCCAAGATATATTGAAAACCAGTGTGACTTGTTCTCATAGCCAGCTTTAGGTACCAGTGAGCCTTGCAGTGGCTGGGGACTCTCTGGCCCTGGGGAGCTTCAAACATAGAAAGTTATCTTATTTTGATATTTTGTATAATATCTGTCTGAGCTCTGGTTAACTCCAGCATTTCAAAAACATACAGCAGGTGTGTGTGTGTGTGTGTGTGTGTGTGTGTGTGTGTGTGTGTGTGTGTGTGTGTGTGTGTGTGTGTGTATGTACAAAATACCATTGATGGTTTTCCTGTGCACACACGCACACACACACACACACACACACACACACACACACACACACACACACACACACACACACACACACACACACACACACAAAATAATGCCAGGCACTTGCATAACTTTTCTGTGTAGTGGTTAAAAAACACAGTCAACAATTCATTATATTTCAAAAATAAAGAATTAAAAACATCACAGAGAATTCAGACACTTAGTGCTTCCAGGAGTCTTGTGCCCCCCTCCCACGAACCGCAGACTGAATAAATGGATTTTAACATGGACTTACTATTGACCTTTACACTCAACCTCATCTATTCTAAAACCAACTCTACTCAGATGTGTGTCTAGAAGGCTGTTGAAGGCTATATGGGGAGGCTGGGCATTGTGTACCATTACTTCTTTAACTATCATCACAATCATACCTTAGAATTATGCACAGGAGTTCATTATAGCTTCTTTTGGGGATGGGGACAATGTAGTGAATGTTTCTGTTACTTTTTCACAGACCTCAGAAGTGCACTAAGACGGTTACTATAGCTTTTGTAGGGGCAGTGTACTGTCTATGAACTGCAAAATAGAATTCATTACTGTAGTCATTATTTTTTTCAGATTCGTCACAATCCCACACCATGCACATTTACCTCCGGTTGCCTTTTGGGGGTAGGGAAGAGGCATGAGGAGGTATGCTCTATACATTTATGTGTGGTAGCAGTTACCTGAAATACATGATTACAGACATTTGAGCCTCTGGTTTCATCCCAATTTAACATCATAGGGATGCACCGGCAGTGACTGCCTTTTTTTGAGGGTGGGGGTGGAGGGAGACAGGCAGTATTCCTAGAGAGGATTTGCGCATCCTTACAACAATTGCATCATTAGTTTATTGTGAGCTACTGTTTTGTCAACTTTGAACATTAAGCCTTGGGTCAACCTATGTCTTACCTGAAAAAATAACTGAAATTCTTTTCTTACTCATTATTTTTGCTCAGGCCACTATTGCATTAAGATGCTCTAAAATGCATCCCACTGCATCCATCTGCCCTGGATTAATTGAGTTGTTTGGTAAACAGTTATTACTGTGCTGTCTTGTTCAATAAAGGTGTGATGAAAGGATGCAAGGAGAACAAAAGATGAACAGCAAGACTGAATTTCTTTCCTTAATCATAGTTTCTGTTCAAGGCATTGTTAGATGAAAAGGTTGTGTAAAAAGAAAAAAAACATTAGAAATGCATTTCAGAGGATATAGAAAATAATGGCTTCTTAAAAACACGTAAGAGTAAGGCAAAATGTGAAAAAAGGGAGAAAAAAGTAATGTGCATGATGTGGAGAGCCCAATAAGTGTGTGTGTGTGTGGGGGGGGGGGTGGGAGCACTAGAGAATGCGTGTTGGTAGGCAATGCTTAGGGCACCATTTCATCTAAGTCCAGCCCTATACATAGAACTGTTGTAATGTATCATTGTTGCAACTAAATTCCATGAACTGTGAATGTCCTTTCATAAGGTAGGCCAACATAATGTGGTACACAGGCCTCTCATAATGTAAGAGCACTGCATCTACAATTCAGTCTACCACTAAAATTCTGCAGCATGAACTAAAGGGCTACTTAGGAAGGGTGTCAGTCTCAGGGTGATACTTAGATCGAAGTGTCCAGGGACCCCCAACCTGACATTTGCCGAGGGGAGGTGGCAGAATGTTAACACTGGCCCTTCTTACCCTTAAATGACTGTTGATTGCCAAGGACAATGACAAGATTCTCCAGCTTTGTCACAAACTCCAGATGGCTGTCACCATAAAAAAACAATGAGAGTTAAATTAATATGCTGAACAGGCCATATAGTGCACAGAAAAAGGACAGAAGGAATACTGCTGGCAGACTGCACCAAGAAATAAACATGTAGGAGGCAAAGAAAAATAAAGCAGGACAAGGAAGTAGTGGCTTATTTGATTTTGGGAAATGGGTGGAGAAAGAGGGACATGGGGAAAGAATCAAGTGGGGTTGTTGGAGTCTGGACAAGCTGGACAGGTAGTAAACCTTCATATTATGATGTATTAGAAGCAAGAGACAGAGGAGAAGGGGACAGGGTTTGTATGACAAATAGTATAGGAAGCATGAGTTCTGCTCTACCTCCCAGAGAAGGAAAATAAAAGGATAAATCTGAGTTAGTGACATATTGCTATGACAAGGAGTGAAGAAGGGAGACAATGTGAAACGATGGAGAGACTCAATGGCAGGTGATTGAGGAGGTGATCTAGAGTGGGGTTGAGAGAAATTGGGGTGAAAACAGATAATCAAAGCAGATTAAATAATTTTGGTTGTATTATCCGTTTAACTCATATAATAACAGATGACTGGCAGATAGTGTATGCATGCAGCTATGCTTTCCTCATTATAATGCCTAAGTGTGGTAGCTAGGCAGGATTTTCAAATGTAGTTATGACTCAGTGAGAGAGATGACATGGAATGAGGCATACATCTAAGCAATGAGCTTAATTCCTTCCTGGTATTTATAAAAATAACTACAGATATATGCACAAGCTAGTAAGACAGAAGGCTATATTGGTCTAGGTAAATAATACAGACTGATTCAGCTGTGCAGGTTAAATTGCATTTCTGCAGTGCTGTGTGTAGGGCCTTAATAAATTCTGTATCTCATTTCAATTAATGTACTCCCCAAAACACTTGATGAATGTTCATTTTATTGAACATGTTAGCTCAATCAACAAAAATTAATAAAAAATGATTGAAAAAAAAGATATTCTAAAGACATCTCTAGCTACAGGAGGGAAAATAATAAATATGAGAAGAGAATAAACAAATGCATCATAATATTCTATAACTATAAATCTTCCTAGGAGAAAATATGAAGAAAGGGAAAATGAATTCTGCAATGAAAACTGTGCTGGGCTGGTGTAGGACTGAGCTCAAGATTGCTGGATACAAGTTTGATAATATGTTAGAAGTTCAAGAGCTTCAGCATGTTGATGTCATGTGGAACAACACTACTGCAGAAAAAACAATGGCTCCCATCTCAAAGTCAAGACTAATTATTATTTTTGACAAAAAAGGGAAAGGGAGAAGAAGATGATGATGATGAATATTATAAAAGAGTAGAAGACTGCAAAGGGCAATGCCCGCAGGGAAAAATATTACTTGATAGAGGTAACAGGAGATCTATCAGCATCTATTATTCCATCAATGTTTTAACTATGTAAATGACAATTATGCCACTCCAAATAAAAAAAAAAACATATAAACATTGTGCTGTCTAATATTCTGCATGCCCGCAGAGAATGTTGTCTAATAAAATCCACATTTCCTCATAAAAGAAGATGCACATTATACACTCTATAGATATTGTACTATGCAAACAAAAATAACTAAAGATGAGCACTCCTCTTTGAATGTAGCTTCTGAAAGATTAAGCAAGTAGAGTGTCTTAAAACTGTCCAGTTTACAACTCACATTGTAGTGACTGTCTCCAATATTATAACCAAGTACTACGGTACAACATTGCCATTAATGTATTTATTACTACACTCCGTATTAAGAAAAGATGCTTACTTCTCCATAATAAATAATAAGTTAAGACAGTTATGGATGATTGCTCCCTTATAAAACCTGTAACTCTCACAATTCCTCAAGTATGTAGTCTGACATATCATAGAGAAGTTCTGTAAGATTCATTATTATTTAATTACAAAAACTATTTTGTCATGCCTACCATTAAGTAATTTGATAAAGGAATTCTAATGGTAAACTATAACAGAACATACTGCACTGCAAAAGGGCAGGTGCAATTCAGGTGTGAATTTCCTATTTCCCATACAAACGTCAAGGTTCCTTTTAAAGAGGGCCAAAGGGGGGCTCTGCTTGACATGTATGGGCAGTCTATTCCAGAGTCTAATGAGTCTCTGGGTTAGGAACCTATCCCTCTGGCATGTTTTGTTCATTGTGAAGACAAGGTTTAGATCCCTGGAGTGTGTGACTCTGAGGGATTGGAATTTCTTTAAATGTAGCATGTCCAATAGCTCTGGGTTTGACATGGCTTTGTATGTTAAGCAGAGATCGCCTCTGAGTAGACGATATGCAACAGAGTATAGCTGGAGTTTTTTTAGATGGTCAGCATAGAGCATCTGCTTTAGGCCTGTGATTCTTTTAGTAAGGTATTTCTGCAGCCTTTCCAGTTGTTGCAGATGTCTTGAGAGGTACATACCAAACGGGGATTTGTATTCTATAATGGGTCTAATGAGGGATGAGTACAGTGGGACAATGACCTCCTTTTTTTTCTGTTTGAAAAGCCCTTAGTGATGAGGTGTGCCACATAGAAGGATTTCCTGACTGTTGTGGTAATGTGCTTATCGAAGGTGAGACCGCTGTCCACCTGTGTCCCTAAGTCTCTTATCACACTTTCGGTGTTTAGTGTACTGCCACCTATGTGGTAATTCATGGGTACATATTTTTTTTTTCCAAAGGGGATAACTATACATTTCTTGGCATTGAGCTTGAGCCCATGGCTCTAACACCAAGCATCTGTTTCTCTAAGGCCCTTTTGTAGAATATCCACATCATTTGGGGATTCATTAATGGCACCCAGTTGGCAGTCATCTGTGAAATTTGTTAGCCAGAGTCCCTTAGTGTTGGCCTGTACTTCAGAGAAGTGGATGCCAAATAAGAGTGGTTCTGAGGTACTCCACTTGTCACTTGTGTGGAGCTGGATTTGGAGTCAGCTATTTTTACAGTGTGGGTTCTGTCAGTAAGGCAGTTGGCAACCCATCGAGTGATGTAGGGATTAATGCCCAGCTTAGTAAGTTTATCTATGATTCCAGAGTGGGGGATGGTGTCAAAGGTCTTGGCGAGGTCCAGATAGGCTCTGTGGACCTCATTACCCTCGTCCACAGCTCTGGTGACTGATTCAAAGAAGTAAATTAGGTTCAGGAGACAAGATTGGCCTTTCACAAACCCAAACTGAATGGGGTCCAGTGTCTTTGTTTATAAGTTCCATGATAATACATTACATGGCCTTGCAGATCAGGCTCATCAGACTGATGAGGTGGTAGTTCCCAGGATCCAAGGTGGATCTCCCTGAGATGTCGGTGCTGTGTTGTCATTGGCCTTTTCATCTAGCATTGTAAAAGTTGGGTAAGTGAATGTTCGGGTTTCTGAAAGGGACCCATATATTTACATACACACACAGACACACACACACACACACACACACACACACACACACACACACACACACACACACACACACACACACACACGCACACGCACACACACACCGCAGAACTAGCTGAAGCATACTACTCATATTACCTCAAAACTTCTCCCATATAGAATTTAATCCTAAACCCTAAGTGCTGTGCTTGTTTCTGTAATACAATGACTGCTTTCTACACCCAGGTGGATATTTCCTCACTTACAAACCTGGCTTTGACTTGAATTATAATTCTGGCTCTGACCAAGCAATGCATGGTGAGCATGGGTTAAGTCAGGTAGCGAAGCTAAGCTGTCAGGTTTTCCTGTTTTTGCCCTGAACTTAGTCCTCCATCACAGATCATGCTGATAACTTATGTGATTAATACTTATATAGCCACTAGTTTTGCTCCTGCAGACATCATTTTTATTGGGTTTACTACATCCTGACATACCAGTGTTTAGGTAATGGTCATTTCTGTACAACAAATCATGTTATTGCTTTTGAGGTTAGCTCATATCTGTGTTTTTGTCATGCTGTAAATCATGTGTCTACTATAAATTTTGAAGGACCTTTAATTTGAAGTTGAATGTATACTTGTTATATTTCTCCTATACCACTCCATTTAGAAATAGGAAAACTACTCATTTTCAGCCAGTTGTAAGTAAGTTTTGATTCTTTTCATGTATATGCATAAGTGACAGAAAGTTCAGATGAGGTCATTGCCATTTTACAATTCTTTTCCTCAGACTTTAAATACCTATTGCTTGGCCAAAAGTTTTTGTCTCTTTCTCAGTAAATTATTCTGATTTCTCAGTTGTTTCTTTTCTGTTACTCAATCACACCTCAATAAATGGAAGCAATCTTGGTGTTTTATACATAAATGAGCATTGACGTCTCTAATTTAGTAGATAGAAGTTGCATTATAGTCAGCTACATTGAGATAACATTACATAGAGCAGATAATTCATGTACTACATATTAACAGCTATTGCTTACATGTGACACCTGCCATGATATTATTGCAACACTGTAACCTGAATTTAGAAAAATAATTATTAATGAAGCAAAGACATAAAGTGAAGATGTCATTGTTAATTATGCTTAAAATGATACTGTGAAAAAATCATAAGTCGTAACTATACTCATCCATTCTTATCTTTGCATGTAAATGGCATTGGTAAGCCTACATTGCTGGTGTAGAATCACAGCTCCCTGTCAACAGTCAAGGCACCCAAAGTTTAAATAGTGTCTGTATACTTGACAGTAAAGGCAGGGAGGATATGCCTGTCAGCAGTGAGCAGAGGGAGCATATTCTCCCAGTGGATACTGGCTAAACAACCATGTGATTTTGCATGGGGGATAGTCCTGCTAATATTAGCCCCTTGCAGATGTGAGGGGTGGTGTAGTGCTGATGTCCATAGCACATTTCACTCACAAGGTGTTCCTTAACAGTGCTGGGAGTGCAAAGCAGAAAAAAAAATGCTCCTTTTTAGAAGTATGGCATTGACTAATGGCCCCATTCCCCTTCCTGGCCTTGATCATGAGCTGGAGTTAGCCTGGGGGAGGCTAATTATGTTCAGTAGGCCAAGGTAGACCAAGAAAGACCCTGGGAGCAACTAATGCTCAGTTTTTAGAAATAAAGTAAAAAGAATGTGACTCCTCCCCTTATTTTTTTTGATTCACTAACAAAGCCTGAATATGACACTAATCTAAGACAGATGTGGCCTGGAAATCATTCTTAAAATGAAGCTCCACTCTTTCTGTACTTCTTGACTCGCAGGCATTGAAAACAGGTACAAAAGCCCTTAAAAAGTAGGTACATGCAGCAAAAATTCAGGCCATCTAATTAGCATAAAATCTGAACACAAATAGCCCATAAAACTCCACTTCCAGTAGAAATGTGGGATGCTACTCAAATACATGCTTAAAAAACAAGAGTGTGACAGAAATGATGGAAAAATATAAGGACATTATCAAAGAGACAGTGTAAAATATATAAACATGAATGAACTCTATTGCTAAATTTTACCAGACAAGGTCATTTAATTTAGGTTCTGAAAAAGGGAGATGCAAGATTTGTGTTCTTTCTTTAAATGATTGTTGCCACTAGTATGTTGGTCATGTACTGTGCTTTTCTGTATACTAGATAGCTTTAAAAGCGTGTGGTGAGGGAGATTCAGAAAGTTGTGTAACGGGGTAAAGCAAGCATGAAAATACCTCCAGAAATGACTGCATCATTTGCAGGGGTAAATCAGGCTTAAAAATAAGTATGTTCCTCCAAAATGGGGCCGTTGAGAGGTGTGACTCTCTACCATTGCTTACTTTTATTTTCTGACTATACTTTAATTCCCACTACTCTGACTATACTTTAATTCGCAGTACTCTGACTATACTTTAATTCCCACTACTCTGACTATACTTTAATTCACAGTACTCTGACTATACTTTAATTCCCACTACTCTGACTATACTTTAATTCGCAGTACTCTGACTATACTTTAATTCCCACTACTCTGATTGTACTTTAATTTCCAAGACACTGTACATTCCCATTACTCTGACTATACTTGAATTCCCACTACTCTGTTTGTACTAATTCCCAAGACTCTGTACATTCCCATTATTCTGACTATACTTTAATTCCCACTACTCTGACTATACTTTAATTCGCAGTACTCTGACTATACTTTAATTCCTACTACTCTGACTGTACTTTAATTCGCAGTACTCTGACTATACTTTAATTCCCACTACTCTGTTTGTACTAATTCCCAAGACTCTGTACATTCCCATTATTCTGACTATACTTTAATTCCCACTACTTAGACTGTACAGTTCAGTGATTAAGGTTGCCACACATCCTGCTCCTTTGTTTTTATAAAATGTTATCAGTCAGTAAGAAATTATCACACTGGTGTCAGTGAGTTAGGAATCATAGTCTTATGGCTTCATTGAATTGGTAACAGGAAATTCAATTTGTATTTGTATTACCAGCACCTAATGACTAGCTGAAAAGCAAAGCTATTTCTCGCCTTTAACATAACCTTGGAATTCTATTAGTATAGATGATTTCCTGCTTCCATTTTTAGATGACAGCCCCCTTTTCATAAACTTGGTCACATAAGTATACTTTCAAGTATTTTGCTGTTGGTATTACCCGATAAGCTGTGCATCATTCCACGTATGGCAGCTCACCATTCCTGTAAACTCATCTTCCACTACCTGCCAGATGCTGTGACTTGGGGAAATATATAGCCATTGCACATAACAATGCTAAAAATGAATACAGAATGTTCTCCACAGTAGATTAAAGCATGTTCCTCATATTCACAGTCGTGTGCTGCAAATTTGAGGTAGTTAACTATATAAACTACGGACAATCCCTTCTTTTTAAAGAGATTGGCTCAAAATGCATTTAATTAGCTGTTGTTTGTCAAACATTAATTATCTGTTTTGCACGTCATCTCTCCAAGAACTGATTAAGGGACGTCAACAGCCTTGTATACTTATAAACTTATTAGTTCAAGAAAAAAGGGTTTATAAGTGTCCTTTAGAAGCAATTATTCAGGATTAAAATCTCCGGACATAATGAGATTGGCCTAGTTATCTACATCAAGATTCACTTTGAACTTCATCCTTTGCATATTCCTGTGGATGAATATAAATGCAATTTATGCTAAATCTCTGTGTTTTTGATTTAGTGGCATTTTGAAAGGTGCCTAGATAGAACACATTCAGGGCATCTGACAAAAATATGGCAGGCAATACTATACCACACTCTTTGGTCATAACATTGAAAACAGTCATAATGTGAGATGTAAAATGACCCATTTCAAGATACTATATTTATTAGTGAAATTTCTTAAGCTAGATATGAAACAACAGAATTCTGATCAATAAAATATGAGTCATAAAAACTATGCCCCCACTTCAGAGGTCAGCATAAGTACCATGCACAAAAAGATTTTCAATTATAACTTAACAGGTTGTAACCCCAATTACTTTTTTCCTTCATACAGTTAGCGATGCTTAATACTAAATGATACACTTGTTTCTCTCTTTGCTGTACACTATCTGCATTAACAACATCAGTATTTCCTAATGTAAAAGAAGCAAAAACTACTTCATCAGCACCTGTCCTGTCACTATGTCTGAAGCATCTATCCATCAATACAATGAAAAATGTTTCCAAACAATGTGAAAACAACACAAGATTGTACACATTTCAAACACCAGCTAAAACATTTTCTTTCCCACCCAGAAACATGGACAGATTGTTGTACCACTTAACACTGTTCTTGACTCATTGCCTGTATATTACATATAAGCTAACCAGAATTCCTACCTGTTTTATGCACAAGTTCCAAATCTAATGTAACTATGAAAATTATCTGAAATCACTTACGGTAGTAAGAGTACCCTTAAATATGCTGTGAACAGACTAGACATACTAAAAGCATGATTAGGTTTAATCTTAAATATGCAGTATATGACTATATGTGCATGTATATTTTATACATACATATATATTTATATATATATATATATATATATATATATATATATATATATATATACATATATATATATATGTATACATTTTTGTACGGCTTCTGTTACATTATGTGCTTACTTTAATGTATCTTGGGGGGTCTTTTCCCCTTGGGATCCCCCTAAAAATGCTGGTTGTAGGCTCATCTGCTTGGCAAAATAAAAGAAAGCATCGGACTTGACTAAGGAATGATATTATACAAGGGTATGTTTGGAGATAGCCACTGATTTTACAAATGACTAGATCCTGTTTTTTTATTTTCCCCCACACGTCTGATGATTCCATGTACTTTGCCTGCATCTTACTAATATGTCATTTTCCAAAATGCTGCTCAGTGTAGCACCAGGCATCACTCAGTCACAGAGTGCTTTTCTTTTTTTTTCTGTAGGGTGAAGAAGAAGAATCCATATTTATTTCTAGAACAGTGGGAGGTAAGAACTGACCAAAATGCAACTATGATTTGTAGCTGGCAAAGAATTCTGACTGTGTCCTAAACATCTAAGTTATTCAAATGCCAGCCCCAGTCCTGACTCTTTGTGATGTCACACGCTCTCAGGCAAGACCTCACTTTGGACTAGATTGTTGTTTTCCTCCAGAGGCCACTCCTGCAGTAGAAAACTCCAGCCCAACCCCTTTAATATGACAGCTATTTGCCACTCTGTCCTACACTTTACAGCTAACCATTGATGCTTGGATACAAATACCACAAGAAGGGTAGTTATCCAGAGACCAGTAGCTTCACCTCAAGTTTCCCCGATTTGAATAATTCTCATCTTGCTTTCATATAGAATCAATTACAATAGAGTATGACATGCAGCCCTAGCTATCACCATGCTGTGACTGATATACAGTTAAATCTTGCAGTAAAACATAACTCTGAGCTTTTCACGAAAGCATTGACATATTAGGATTTACAGAATGGTCAGGCAACAAGCAGCTGTAACAGCTAAAATTGTTTATAACTTTACAAACACAAATTTTTGTAGGACTTAAAATGCCTTATACTCTTGCTCTTCCTAGGCTATCCCCACCTCCCCACCTCCCCACCTGAAAGATTCCTTTATTGGCATGTTACCAAGCACATTAGGTTAAGATACTACCTCTTCTTGGTCCAGTAAATATTGAGCTAATCAGCAAGTGCCTTCATAATTTATTTGCTTTTTTTTTCTTTAATTCCGCCTTGCATTTGCAGGTATATAATTCTCAACATATGACTGCTAGCTCATGGCCAGACTTGTAAATGGAGAACATTAGCTGTTTCTTTATTCATTCTTTTATTGCCCAATTAACTGTATGTGGATTACTGTGGAACTGGAAGATATGCTTCTGTATGCTAAGTATAAGGCACAGGAACTAATCATGAACAGGGTGCCATCTAGTTGCAGGATATACACATTCACTCAGTAAAACAACTCATCTAGCTACAGGCATTTGTAGGAATACTAAATCACCTAATGTATTTCTTTGGTATGTGGCAGGAAATGAGAAAGACAAGGAAGAACACAAAGACATTCAGACTTCACACAGAAAGTATGCCAGTCATGATCCAAACTGGAGAAACAAGTGCCATGAAGGCACAATACTAAGTGTTGCACCATTCTTACACAATGCTAAGTGTTGCACCATTATTATATGGTACCTTATTGCTTACCAGTCAAATAATTACCTTACATGACTTTATAAAACTTAATGTAATCTTGTTATGTTTCTTGACAGATTTGTGTTCTACTGAGATATTCTCTTGCCATCCTCCATTTCTTGCAGTTACAAATACCTTCATTAGGAGTACTGTACCAGTTTTATATGTTTCTGGAACTCTTAAAAGTTATTAAAAGTTACAGTTCTTAGTATTGCAACATCAGTGAGTTTAGCTGCCGTTGTAAGAGGTTTCAAATATTGTAAAAGTATTAGAAAACAAAACAACTAGGGGTTTCATTTTCCCTCAGACACAGATTTGTCATAAAATGTCCAAGATGATCTGCAGTGTTTTGTTAATCTCCGGTGTGTTCACCACAGCATAAATGTAATAATAAGAGGAAGAACGTGTGACTACAAGCCTGACATACTCTTCACCATTAAAGAGATGTCGGATAGCGCTGGTGCATGGCAGCATGCAGTGGCATGTGGGTAATCATATTTATTTATTTTCCATTTTGTTTACAGCAGAGTCCAGCTGGATCGTAACAAAAAAAAAAAAACTCTTGTCAATTAAAGCCCAGGGAGAAAATCTCCATAATATAACATACACAACAGAGAGGTAAGTTAAAATTTATAGTGAATTCTTTCAAATTTACAACAAGACATTTACATTTTTAGTTCGTAGTGATTTCTAATTCACATTTTAGATGAAGAGAGATACTGTGAGGGCAGCAATGATGGTATTTACAGTATATCTAAAGAACAGTTAATTAGCATCATACAAATGTTAAGGGTATTAGATCAAAATAATGTAGAGATAGTACATGTGATAGACAAAAGTAGAACTAGCTAATGGCAGGTAAAGGGACAGAAAGGTTAGATATAGCATTAGAGACTAGGATATTAGTTTTAGGATGAGTAGACATGATGAAGGAGAGGTGCCTAGTTAACTGCCTTGCACAAGTAGGATAAGTAAGTTGGGGGTATAATTTTAGCTTGTTTGTTATGGTGGTTTAGGGGAAGGAGTACAAGGATTTCCTTAAGAACTAATAGGTGCATAGGTTAGTACTAAGCTAACTACCCTTGCGAGCCTAGCCAATTATCCCTTGTGGGGTTCAAACCATGCACCTTGTGTTTATAAAGCAAACACCTTAACCATTAGGCCACCCTCCCTTCTTCTTGCTTAAGTAATTGGTTATTGGGGTGATTTATTGTGAGATCTGTTATAGTTCCAGTGTGATAAGTTTAGCAAAAAGGTTTTTTGGTTGTTTTTGTACAGGTAGGGGAATTCTGCTTGGCTGTTGCTTAATGGTAGATTATTCTATAGTTTACATTGCTGAAGTAAAGTGCATTGCCATATGAGTAGCTACTTGTGGTGACAGTCTCTATTGTAATGGTTCATATCTTAGGGGCCTCAATGGTGTGTACCATTACAACAGGGATTGAGATGCTATATATTTCTGAGGCTGGTAGTATGTACTGTGGGAACTTTTTAGTTGGGCATAGTTAAGTTGATTGGGAAGGTTCATCCAATACAGTTGTTGAACTGCAACACAGTGATGGGTCCTGCTGGGAGGATGGACTGCAAATATGGCAATTTTATTGTAGCATGATTCTAGTTTATGAAGTTGAGTGGATTGGTGGAGGGTGCAGGTGCGGGATGCATAGAATAGACAATGTAGGAGATATGCAGTTGCAATGGTTTTGTGCATCTGAGGACATAGGTAATGACAGAGCATTCCTAGTTTTCTTGGGTCTTCTTAACAATTTGATGGATGTGGGCACCAGAATTTAGTATGTCATTGACTGTGACCCCTAAAAGTTTGGCTGTGGTTACAATTTTAATTTGGATGTTTTGGAGGGAGGTAACTGTGAAGGATTGCCTGTACTGGATTTGAAATTTAGGAGTGAATTATACTTTTGTGATGGTTGTTGGGCTTTGTCAAACTATGTTCTATATTGGAGAAGGCTTGAATTGAATTCAGATACTGTGGTGGTTGAACAGATATGGGTGGAGTTGTCATATTGAACAAGTGTGGCAGGGTGATAGGCTGTTTGAAGGTAATTAATAAATCTGTTGAACAGTAGGCTGAGGAATGAGCCCGGTGGCACTCTAATTTTGATCATTACATAAGTGGAATGGGTGGTTTGCATTTCTATGCATTGGGCTGTATTATTTAGGAAACTGATATTAGTGACAGACAGGCTGAACATTGCTAGTGTCAGACAGGCTGAGTGTTGCTAGGGTACCAAGTAGTTTAAGCTAAGGTACTGTATCAAAGCCTTTCATTAGGTCAAGGAATGTGGGGGAGACAAGTTTTTCTTCATTCATGTGGAGATTTAGGTGGTTTAAGAAGTGTAGAGGGGCTGTGCTAGTGCTATGGTGTGTGAAATGGTTTGGGAGAGTAGGTTGTTCTGTAGTAGGAAAGTATGGAGTTAAGCATGGGGGTAAGATGGTTTGAGGTCTGGTGTTGGGTATTTCAAATGAGTAGTTGCCTTTATGGAGGGGTAGGATAATGGTTGGTTTCCATGCTATTGGGATATGGGCCTCTGAAATGGATCTGTTAGTGAAGATTTATACAGCATAGGCTGGGGCATCTGGTGCTAGTGATTAGAAGAGTGAGGGGAGGCTGCTAGAGTGGTTGGTTACAGTTATTTTTTATTTAATGAGTGGAACAGACTGTACAGAGAAGGATGGAGTAGTCAAACAAGTGCTGTTTGATAGGGTATAGGATATAATAATGAAATAATTGTTAAATTTTACAGCAATGCTGGCATCAGATTCATATAGGAGTGGACATAGTTGGGAGGGTTTGCTGGGCTTGAATTGATTGTTGATAGTAGACCAGAAATTATAGAACTGGTTACAATGAGAGTCCTGCAAGTTTATATAGCATTTCTTCTTATCTGCATTGATTTTGGATTTGGCTAAGTTACTTGATTTCCTATAGTTTTGTAGCTTTATGGCAGTATGATATATATGCCACTTTCTCCAAGCTTTGTTTCAGCCTTTCATTAGTTGTTTTGTTTCTCGTGACAGCCAAGGATGATGAGAGTCCTGCAAGTTTGGCTAGCATTTTTTTCTTACCTGCATTGGTTTTATATTTGCATTTGTTTTTAAGTGGATGGAGAAGAATGTATTACTGTAGAAGTGTACGCCATCATCAGCTGGTAGAAATTTTAGTTGAGACTGAGAGCACTGTTTTAAATGTGCTTATGAAATTGATAATGCTGAATTGTTTTAGGTTCTTGTCTGTCTTTAATTGGGAGATTTTAGGGGTTTGGGTGCATATACGGATTGCAAAAATTGGATGATGGTCACTTAGTACATCAGGTAGTACTGCAAAGGATGGATTTTTTGGTGTTTTGTGGTAAAGATCTAAATAAATAATTGAGCCATTGTTAGAATTTTTGTTGATTCTAGTTTGTTTGTTGAGTAAACTTAAGTAGGTTTATGGGGGATGTACCTGAGATGGGGCAGGAGTTGGCCCGGTCGTTAATATCTCCTAGACCTAGAATGATGTTTTTTGGCAGATATAGGTGGATGCCCATGAAAGTAAGTTTTCAAGGGTTGATAGGATTGTTTTTTAGGAGGAATGTATGTGGTAACGATACATATGGATTTGTTCTGACTTAGTTTTAGTAGAACAGGTTCTAGCTAAGCGTTAGTGAAAGAGGGTGATTGTGGGATGATATGGGTTAAGCTGAGGTTGCTGGAGTCGATTATGGCCACTCCACCTCCTATTTTTTGTTTTTCTGTCATTTCTAAGGATGTTGTATCCTTGTGGGATAATGTTATCATTAGAGATCTTTGTTTTTAGCCAGGTCACAGTGAGAACAATTATGTCATTGGTTTGTTGTGTTACCTAGGAGTGGGACTCACTTAGGGTTTGGCTGTGCTCTAGATGTTGATATTAACTTGTTTAGGGGTGGAGTTTATTTTGCAATTAGTTGGTGTTTGAGTTTTGTAGATTAATTGCTTATTTTCTGGTTAAAGTGGTTGATGGGTCCAGGATTTGGGTGGTTGCCACCATTTAGAATGAGTGGTTTTGTGGGTTGATGAGAGGTGTCTGGGTTGCTCTTATAGTTATGATAATGTTAACACTTGAGTGAAAATAGTTTAGATTTGGACTAGAGTATGATCGACTGGAATCAGTTGCAACAGATGACCGGGACTAAACTGCCAGTGATTTTTCAGCATTATGTGGTTGGTGCTATGGCGGGATGATAGTACAAGGTGAGTTCTAAGAGACAGATAGTAAGAACAGGAAGTGTAGGAGCAGAAATAACATGATTAAGGGTGTGAGTAGGATGGAGCAACTATGTGGTGTGACATTTACTGGTTGGAGGAATATGGTGAGGGGGAAGGCTTATGTTTAGTATAAATGTTATTGTGGGGAGCGGTGTGTGTGGAAATTAGGGGTAGTGTATGGGAGTGAGATCAAATGCAGAAAGGACAAATGGAGCAGGTTAGAACAGGAAAATGTATGGTGTCCACCAAAACAATCAGTGGGCAAGTATTTTTGATTTTGTAATATATTCATTGTTTATCTTTCTCTGGAGGGTGGCTGCACCTGAGAAATAGATTATTCAGCAAGTATTTACTTATCAAGCAAAGGCTGTGTACTGTTCTGGCTGAAGAGAATATTCCATTTGTATAACTATTTCTCTGGGTGAAACTATAATGCTTAGGGAAATGCCTATTACCTTATTAGGCTGGGGGAGCAATATATCAAAATTAATTATTATAGCAGTAAAAATACCTTATTCATAGGAAATTAACTCCATCTTCACTGAGGTATTAGCCACTTACAGTGCTATGATGACTGTAATCTGTTTCATAGGAACACTTACTGACTGCTGCTGTTATCCATTGGAAATGACAGCCATGCTAGAGGTTTCCAGTAGGCAAGCTAAAAACTAAATTAAGTTGACCTAATCCTTGTAGTAGTGTTCACTTTTAGCATTTACGATTATATAAAATAAAAAAAATGTATATGCTCTTTCACAGATGCTTTATTTAGCCCCATTTAGCACAAATGTATTCTGTAATATGCTTCTTCAGTTTTTTGGTAGTATTTCAATGACTTTGTCTCCATATATTACCAACCTGGCAAAAAGGAATGTCTGCTATGAAAATTGATTTTGCACGTGGTTGATTTCCAGGAAGCAAATTTATCATAGTTGAACATATCAGTTTAATAATACTCCTAGACTAGCCTTCTATGAGTCTTCCAACATGCACAGTGGCACCAGAAACATTTCTGTCATCAGTGTTCTGTCTCCATGGTACAGTTACATGGAGATAAAAAATATTCTGTTATTTACACATCATTCACATAGTACTAAAATAAACTTAAGACCAGATAGAATATGTTATCCAATGCCATTGCAACGTGATATATGTGACTTACGGGTCTTTCCATCCTTCATGTAGATCATGTGTCATTGTGTTTAATGGCAGCACCTTTATTTAACAATCTATGAGTCATTAGTAACACTCAGAACTTATTGCCCTTTATTCCATGCCAAAAATAATAATTTCTGCCTGGTATATAAACAGTTAAACTATGCCAGTTTTGATTGGCCAGACTTACTCTAGCATATCGTCCAACTGGGGGACTTAAAACATGGCTTATAAGTTACAAAGTATAACAGAGAACTTAAGTTTCACTATGAATGATACATTATACGTTTTGTCTACCACCAAAGTTCTTCTTTCAGCTTTTCCCAGGTAGGGGTCACCACAGCAGAACTCCAGTCCGCTAATGATTGGCAGTAGATTTTTACGGTGCCGTGGTGCCAGCTCAACACCCAACCTTCAACTAAGGCACGCCCATTCACGTATGTCTTTCGAATGCCACTCAACCGCGGGGAGGTCATGCAGACTCATGTAAATACCATGACAATAAGATTCTGACACTGCACTGTATTTAAATACTGTGATGATAACAATCTGCCACTCAGCTATATGCAAATACTGTGATGATAAGAATCTTAGAGCTTCAGTTATATGAATTTCATGTTTGAAAAGTGGAGGCAGATTAAATTCTCTCTTTTATCTAATATTATACTTCATACATACACAAATTCCCTTGTCACTCTCATTCCAAAACCATCCCTAATGACCGTACTACTTCTACATGTACACTTTTGTTTCTTGTTTCGTACTTCCTCAGACCCAACTGTCATTCTCCCTCTCACACTGCTTTGCATTATATCCGTTTATAATCACAGCCCTCCCTAATAGTACCTATCTCTTCCACATTGTATCTTTTTTTCTTTTCCCAAATAAACCCTAATTTTTTCTTATTTTGAATACGTTATTATATTCTGACTTTTAAAACCTCTCTATTCCTTACATTCCAGAGAAGATACCAGGGCAACCTACCTCTCTATATACGTTATTATATTCTGACCTTTAAAACCCTCTCTATTCCTTACATTCCAGAGAAGGTACCAGGGCAACCTACCTCTCTTCTTTTATAGAAATTACTTCTGTCCTTACCTCTAGGACTGCGGTGGTGGTGCTGCTGTAGCGTTGTCGCCTCACAGTTAGATGTTGTCCGTTTGATTCTCAGTTAGAGCGTCTTCTGTGTGGTGACATGCATGAACGGGCGTTCCTTCATTGAAGGTTGTGCGTTAGGCCCGGCAAGCCAGCACATAAAACTCTACTGCCAATCATTAGCGGACTGGAGTTCCGCTGTGGCGACCCCTAACCGGGAAAAGCCGAAAGACACAAACACAAACTTCTGTCCTTACCTCTCCTCTTGCAGCTGTCAGAATCCACCATCACTGTATCTCTTATGGTCTTGCAGCTTCTTGTTTCCTTCGTCACTGCTATTTCCCATTAACTGACATCTTTACAATACCGATTCCTGTACTTAATTATGTTACTCTATAGCTTATCCTCTATTCTTCTCCTACTGTGCCTTCTTCCATCCTACCACAACTCAGTAATATATCACAACATCTCTCCAACTCTGTCCCAACCACCTATCTATACTTCCTCTTTACACTCTTCACATATTGCACCAAACATATTTAATATTGCCCCTCATCTTTATTCCAAACATAGGCTGGCTAATTGCACTTCAGCACAGACCAAACAAAATTAAGTGTAAGGATCCTCTCCAAAAACAAGTATGCATAATTCCACAATATACTAAAATCCTTCTAGGAGGAGATGTACACTCTAATCCTGGGCCACCTATCACAATGAGCACAAAGATAATTCTTTCCCACACACTTCTGTAACCCAGCAGCAACCAATCCCCAACCCTGATGATCTATTTTTTGCTGCAATAAATGTTAGAAGTGTAATTGCTGAAATACATGCCTGGTTTACCCAACATAAGCCTAATGTTTTCACTGAAACTGAAACAGGGCTTAAAATTGGTATAAACGACTCAGAAGTTATAACTCCTGGCCATAATATTGTCTGTAATGACAGTATAAAAAAGAAAGGTAGTGGTATTGCTTTAATATTGCCCAGTAACTACCACTTTCTCCTTACAGCAAATCAACATCAAAATTCAGTTCAGCAGAGCTTCTTATTGCTTTCCTAAAATAAACAATCATAAACAAATATGTATTACTGTCTTTTATATCCTTCCTGGCCACAGCACACCTCTACTGGAAGATATCCTATATTAGATAGACATAATATTTCCACAAGAAAAAAATTACTGGGTGATGTCAATTGGCTGGACATAAACTCCAACTCCTGTACATCTAGCATGTAAGTTCATGGTTTCACACAACTAATAAATAGCCCCACATGGTTCACCTTCAAAATGTTGAATGCCATAATGTCTAATTTTCATTTGGTCGGAAAATAACATCTAAACCCAAAACAATGAATGATCAAAATGTCTAAAATCATTTAATTGAAAAAGCGATGAGATCACCCCATACCCCCCCTACTTAAATATACCAACTTCGATATCGCACTAGAGTGCAGAAATGGGCAAATTCAATAATTTCGACATTGTGAGTTTAGACTAATTTTATTTCAACATTTTGATCATTCAATATAGTGCATTCAACCAATTAATTTTCAACCATTTAGCATTCAACATTTTGAAAGTAAATCGCCCCACACATTATAGTAATACATCAAATTATCTATTAGACTGGATCCTAGAATCAGACCCTAGCAAATACTCTATCATAGGTACAGTGTCAGACTCTCTCAGTGGTCATCTTCCAGTTTATATGATTAGATATCTCACACACTCAGTTAAACAGCATATTTATAAAACAACTCATAGCCTTTCCAAGTTTAACCCAAAAATGTACATTACTGCATTATCATCTATTACTTGCAACTTCCTAAAAATCCTCCCCTTAGACAAAGCTGTAGTTGAATTCAATACAACTTTTCTAAATATTCTAAATAATCTTGCACCTCTTAAAAGGGAGAGAATAAAAACAAATGATACATTTTGTCTATCCAAAAAGAGGAGAATGCTAATGCAGGATAAAGAAAAAGCATGGAAAGAATGGCAACAATATAAAACAACTCAGTATCTTGAAAACTTCAAAATGCTTCACAATCATATTAAAAATCAAATAAACAAAGGCAGAAAACTATGCTATAATAACGTTTAGAATAATACTAAATGCAACCCTAAATATTTTAGACATCCATTAAAGAAATCTGACATCCCGACCAAAAATTCAACCCAAACCCCTCTCCTGATAACTCACCACTCAAAACTGCAATATAGTTCAACTCTTATTCTATAGATAGTATAGCGTCTGAAGCTAAGGATCCCTCAACATCTAATCCTAACCCTGCCCAACAGGCTTCAAACCTGTGCCCACATTGTATATAAAACTACTTTTAAACAAACTTAAACTGTGCTCTTCTTCAGCTGATGACATTCCAAATGAGTACCGAAACATAGCAGCCAGTGGCATTGCTTGTCCTGACTCATTCCTTATCCCTCTGTACAAAGAAGGAAATTCAACAGACATTAATAACTTTAGACTTCTACCAATCTTATCTCCCCTCACCAAAATACTTGAAAAATGTATTCAAAAAACAATCTCCTGCACACCATGGCCTCCATCCTTCCCATAAGACTAGCACTGTCCTTCTAACTTATATAGATACTGTCAATAAAGTGAGAAATAATGACAACCTAGTCTCTTCCTTATTTCTAGACTTGTCTAAAGCCTTCAACACTGTTTGTCACAACAAACTTTTATTTCAAATGTGTCTAAAGCCTTCAACACTGCTTGTCACAACAAACTTTTATTTCAAATGTGTCTAAAGCCTTCAACACTGTTTGTCACAACAAACTTTTATTTCAAATGTCCTTACTAGGTCTCTCTCAGCCCACCCTTCTTTGGTTCAAAAGCAACCTGTCCAATAGGTATAAGTCAACAAAATGGCACTCCACACTTTCTTCTTACCTCCCAGTCACGACTGGTGTACAACAAGGCTCTATCCTTGGTCCCCTCCTCTTTAACAATTTCATCCTCTATACATTCACTCAACAGGCCACCCTAATACAATACACAGATATTTCCACTCTCATATGCACATCTAACAACATGGCACACCTCCAATAAATTACTCAGGAAGCTTTAACAGCCACTGAAACATTCGTAACTCAAAACTCATGCTGAACCCAAAACAGACCAAACTGCTACTTTTTTTTCCTAAATCCCTCTCTCATGAAAAAACAAAAATTAAAGTTTTCTCTCTTGATAATGGAGCCATTGAAGTCCCATCTCATAGCAAACTAGTAGGGTGATAGTGGATGATAATCTTACATTCGACCTGCATATACAAAATTGCTTAAGAAAAACTCATCAAAAAATAGGAATGCTTTACAGAGCCAAAAACATTCTCACTAGTGCAACTAAAACTACACTTGCAACTACTTATCTCCTCCCCAATCTTTTTATGGTGCTCCCATCCTTACTAACCTCCAGGCTTCACAAAATTAAAACTTGAACAATGCTATAACAATGTTGTTAAATTTGCAGCAAATACCCCTTTCAGAACCCCCACTGTAGAGCACTGAAAATCCTAAATTGGTTAGAACTGCCATAGCAACTAACATACACACAACTTCTTACCACCTAAATAATTATCCAGCATCCATCTGCCTGTCCAGCACTAACCTTCTTTCCACACAGCTATGTTACCAGTCAGCCTTTGCAATCAAGTGACCAAACACTTCTGTCTGTCTACAAACCTATCAAATCTGCTGGGCATTGTCCGTACAAGGTTGCTAAGGCCTGGAACTCTTTACCTGTATCAATCAGGTTTAGTTTATACCCCCTCATATTTCAAAAAACACTCTGAAAGACTTCCTCACTAAAATCTTTTCCTGTTCTTGCTCAAATCCAGGATAAACTATATCCTAACCGTGAACGGTTATCTTTTAATTCCTTATATTGCCTTACTCTCCCTTCTTCACTTACTTCCTTACTGCTATCTAATTCTCTTCCCTGACTTTCTCTCTAAATATACCATAAGCCTGTTTTTCCTTACTTCTTACTGCAAATTATATTTGTATTAGACTAACTTACCTTTCATTTCTCTATAAACTGTCTAAAATTTCTTTAAATATCAAATGATTGTCATATACCTTTCATCAATTTTTAACCAATGTTTTATATTATATCTAATTTGTTATTATTATTTAAACTGCAGATGTTTTTATTTTATTTTGAAGATTATAAAATTATTGTTCTTAAAGTGTTTTGTAATAATTTTGAGATTTTCTTCCTGGGCCTTTGCTGAAAATGGGCTTCTACCCAGTTGGACATTCTCGGTAATCAAATGTCAATATATAAATAACTAGAATGCCTTTTTAAGCATTACAGACTTATTACCACTGCCAAACTTCAAATAAAACAACATTTTTTCATTAATATTTCAACTGAATGTAGTACAGTACTGTGTTTAGGAAGTATTTCACCACAGGTGTGGAATATATAACAATCTATAGTTTTCAAGATTTGCTTTGACTTGATGATCTTAGACAACCATAATTATCTGACTATACTGGTTAGAAATTTGTATACTTGAATCTCACAACATTATTCTTATCCATTCTAGCTTCATACATCAAAAAACATTCCTCTGGATTCAATGAACTCCGTGCAAGAATAGCACTATTCTTGCCGGAGTGGTTCATGTTCGTATAGCACAGCAGCACACCTTGCATATTTATGAAGGCGCGCTGCTGTTCTACCTATACAGACACAAACTGTGAACGAGTGCAAGGGGCATGTCCAAGTAGTGCACAGACAATGAACATGGCCCCTGCACTCAGAAAGTGCTGTATGGCACTTTCTAATAAGGATCTGGCATAATATTAGAGATTTACTCTAATATCATGCCAGTATTTCAGTGTCCGTGTACACTGAAATGAACACGACATCAAGAAAGCAATGCAGGGGGTGTGTGCCAGGTTCTGCGACACATGCCCTGCATTGCCAAACTGCTGTACGACATCACCACAACCTGTTAAAGCAGGAATGTGCACAAATGCACAAGTAATGGGGGATAAATCCCTCAAAAGGGACACAACACACTATTGTCCACTAAACTTAGAAAGTTGATAGAAAACAGGCCATGCATTAGCATGAATTATCAAAGGCAAGAAGTCTGAAAGCAAATGTATGCCAATATTTCCTGACAGCAGTGCATGTGGACAAAGGCACAAATAATGGAGAAAAAAAGCAATAAAATAGGGACATGTCTGAAACATTGCCCTCACACACTTAGAAAGTTGATAGAAAACAGGATATGTATTGGCAGGAGTCCCTGAAGGACAGAAGCCTAAAAGCCAAATGAATGCCATTATTTCATGAATGCAGTCCTCAATGACTTGTCAGAACACCACAAGACTCACTTATATAACATAATAATATAATAATAATAAATATATTTTTTTCTAGGCTAAGGAATGTTTAAGCATAGCTAAGTGGGTGTGCACATTATGTCCCTCTGCTTACCATAGCTTAAACATCCCATAGGAGATTATATTCAGGTAAAATTTCCAAGTCGAGATAGTGTAGTGGTTAGAGTCCCGGCTTTACATGCAACCATTCATGTTTTGAGTACCAATACGGGAATCTTATTTTTCTATGGGAAAGTAGTGTTAAAATAATTTTTGTAAACTTAAATGATGTAGCAAATGTTTTTTGCCAACCAGGTAGTGTGGCTGGTGTACAATGTAAGTGTAAGTGTATATAACATGTGAAATTACCCATGTACACACAAGTGCCCGATACAGTACAGTTAACACCCCTTGCCAATGTAAGAAAAGCATATAGAGGGAACGTCATGTAAAGCATATGATATACACTTAATAAATGAAAACACTCCTTTGATATATTAAAAAAATTAAAAGTGAGCAATGATTAGCAATGCTCGTCTATGCTTAGCAAGTGTAACCATTGCTAAGACATGATTGCTAAGCAGCAGGTAGCTCAGTTAAGTGGATTTGCACACAGTTAAACAGTGCTCAACAAATTTTCCTTTAAGCAGTGTTAAAACCGGCTTAGCGCATTTGCGCACTGCTTAGCAGAGCTTAACCTTTTCAAAGTGGTTCAATGACAGCAAAGGGTGGGGATATTTAAATGAGGCAGGTGAGAATACAGCCATAATCTGTTACAGTTCATCTGTGCAGATACAATGGCTGGCATTAGAGAGGGAGTATGCTTCTGGGTGCAATGCTGCAGCATTCGGGAGTCCAGGGTCATGGCTGGACTCTTAATAACAAAACTATGAAGATAGACTGCTGGAGGGCCAGTACCAGGGCTCCCAATACAAAGCAGAGGTCTGGGACCATTTCGCATGTGACCTCACCAGTGCTACTGGCATACCCCGGACTGGTAAGCAAGTACAGCACCACTATGCTGACCTAGAGCAGAGGAAGAGAAATCTCTTGGACCAGTGGATACAAGATGGGTGGGCTCAGAATGCTCTGGTAGTGTGTAAGTATCACTATCAAGTAGTTTGTAGCAAATACTAGCCTGAGAATGTGATAGACAGATATGCATAATGTGTTTTTCTTCCCTACAGCTGCAGCAGAGAGGGTTGTGAACATTGAAGCCCACGGTGACAGACTGCTGAGGCTGCGCCGACAGGCTGGTGAGTACAAATCTATTTTACAGTATATAGTCCAAATAGCTAAGAAGGAGTACATTGCATACTGCTAGTAAGTATACTCTTACTTTGTGAACTGAATAAATATAAAAGTCAGACTAATACTGATGTGAAATAAAGACCCTTTATAAAAAAAACTGCTGTGTTTATTCTGGTAAGTTGTTGTAGACATATATATATATATATATATATATATATATATATATATATATATATATATATATATACTGCACTAATCTCTGAACCCTGAATAGTAATGTGTAAAGTATAAAACTGTGTTCCATGCAGCATTGTTTTGTGTTGACCTTTGCTTTCCAGATTGTAGTAATCCAAAGGATTAATGCACAGTATAATAATTATCTGTCATGCATGAATCACAAGATTTCAAGTTCAGACTGTCTAACCAAGAGACTATTAGGCAGAAACCAGGGAACAAATGAAGATCAGTTCCCAAGTATCTCATTGTGATGAGAAATAGTTTAGCTATTAATTTTACAAACCCAGATACGGTTCAAATCCAGGGAGTGGTGCTAAGATGTGTGCAAATCTACATACAAGGAATCAGGATTAAATGTAAAAACAGTCAGGTAGTGTTAACCTAAATTTTTGCCACAGGTTTTACAGGTAAGGAAATGTTGCTAGTAGCTGTATGAAGGGTATACTAATAAAATGTGTAAAACTGTTCAATTGTCATACCACATGCCTGCAAATGACAGCAGGATAGGTACATGCAATATACACTTTTCCCGAATCTTAACTCTCAATTGTACAGATATTCAATGAATGTTCAGATATTTGTCTCAGAGTTTTGGTCTGTTTTACATAAAGTAGTGGTGTCATGGCAAATCAGTGGCAAATCATTATAGACAGAAATTAGAAAATAATGATATACATATAAGTGTCAAACGTCATATCCTTCAGAAAAGCCATGCAAATGCAAAACATGTTATGCTGTTAAACTTCTAAGTTTGTAAAGAGCAATATCTAAAAATTGTTTATATTTATGGTCCTTTGTCCCACTCTCAAGTATGGCTTTGTCCAGATGTCATGCTCTAAGAGTTTGAGAGGTATGTTCCCAATATATGTATCCTAAGTGTCATGCTGTCATGGCTAGTGGTCACTGCTGCAAATAATCCTGGACACAGATAGGAAACCAGTTGATGTATGTCAGTAGCACACTCACATAACAGCAGATCAGGGTACCCTTCCTGTGCCAGATATGTATGCCTGACATGTATGAGCCCCCTCTAGTCATGTACCCAGAGTTGTCGCTATTTATTTATTTATTTTACATTTGTCAACCGGAGGTGTCTGACTGAGCTGAAAAGGCCCTTTTTCAGCAGAGGCCTGGGGAAAAGCTCCACATAGAAATATTACAGATACATTTAGACATGATCAGTATACACACAAATTACAAAGGACATGTTTTTACAGTGGTATGCAGCACATCAACAGCTGCAGTGGAGAGAACAAACAAAAAATATTAATTTCAAAATAAAGGTACTTAATAGATTTGTGGTGTAGAGCTGAAATTTGGAACATAGGTAGAATGCATACATAGTACACAGGTACAGTACATACATTGTAGATTAGCCAGTGTTTATGAGAATAGTTTTCAATCTTAATCAAGTACTCTAGGTTTAGTACGTGTACCTTATACACTTTAACTAGCCTGGGGAGCAATCATGGCACTGCCAACTTTGCTTGAGATGTTGCTTGATGAGGTCTTTAAAGGAGGCTTTGGATGATGTGTTTTGAGTGCTAGTGGGGACAGATTTCCATTTTGTAGCAACTGAACTACTATATCATGCATCTCCAAAGCTATTGTAGCTGTTGGTGACTTCTTGTAGTAGTTTGCTTGATGATCTAAGAGGCCTTTTGGCTGAGTGATGTTGTACTAGATTTGTGAGGGCAGGACACTTATTGGGGAGGTAACAGATAGAATGACAGAGGCAGAGCTGATTGTACGTTAGGAGGTCGGGCAGTTCAATGGCTGAGCAATGGCGAGCAATGGCTGATCTTGTGTTATTGGTAAGAAATGGTTTGATACGGTAGAGTGATCCCAGTTTGGCATGTACTTTTTTAATAGTTAAGTTGAAATGACTATCAAATTTTGGGTGGGAGTCTATGGTTATTCTCAATAGCTTAGCCTGTGCAACTGGAGCGATTGGAGTAGCATTTATGGATTAGACAGTGAATTGACTGTTATCAGTGTTTTTGTTAGAACTGGTTATAATCATAAGCTGAGATTTCTTTGGATTGAGGATAATTTGGGCTTTGGTTAGGTAGTTTTCAACATCAGAGAATGCTAGTTGAGTTGTTTGCAGGAGGGTGGGAATGTTTTGTGCAGCACTGATTAAGGTAGTGTCATCTGCATACTGAATGATAGATGCATGTTGTGTGGCGGTATGGAGGTCATTTGTGAAGATTGTGAATAGTAGTTGTCCTAAGATAGAACCCTGTGGCACTACTATAGTTATGGGCAGCTGAGGAGAGAGAGAATGTTCCCATTTCACAGCTGGGTACCTGTCAGTTAAGTAGCTTTGGAACCAGGCAAGAGTGGAATTTGATAGGTGATATTGGTTTAGTTTGTTTAGCAGGATTTGGTGTGAGACTGTGTCAAATGCTTTGGACATATCCAAAAAAAGAGTTGACACCTGCAGGCCTTCATTTTTGAGACAGTTTACTGTGTGAGTGGTACTATGGGCAGGTCTGAAACCATGCTGAGTAGATGACAGGATGTTGCTGTGTAGGAGATATTTTAGCATCTGGGTATGGAAGCATTTTTCTAGGATTTTGGCCAGGGGGAGAGTAAAGCAATGGGTCTGTAGTTATTAAGTTCAGTGGAGGTCCCACCTTTATGTATAGGTGTGACATATGATATTTTCCAGTTTGGGCACATAGTTTTCAACAACTGATCTGTTTATGAGAGTAGAGATTGGGATAGCAATAGCATCTGCTGTGAGTTTCAAGAAATAGCTGGGGAGTAGGTCGGCTGCTGTTGATGAGGTTTTTAGTTTGGAGAGCATGCTTTTGATTGACGTGGTGGAAACTGTTTTGAGTGTAAAGCTTGTATTAGTGTTATTTGTGTTGGGGGGGATAGTGAGGAAGGAACTGTCCTGTGATACTAAGGATAGAATTGAGTTCACAAAGTGGGAGTTGAATTGTGTTTCGATGGAAACTTCAGTGTCAGGGGTAGTTGGTTTTGGGGTATCCTTTTGAGTGGGTTTTAGTAGTTGGTTTACATTTTTCCAAATTTTTTGGGGGTTGTGTTGGTATTTAGTTTGTAATGTCGTGTAGTAGGATTTTCTGTCCAGCCTAATGCATTTTTTTGTATGGTTGCACAGTTCTTGGTACTTAGTTAGGCTTTGTGTTTCTTTGTTTTTTTTTTATAGTAAAGCCAGGCAGTGTCTCTGGACTTGAGGATTTGTTTGGTTTCTTTACTGAGCTAGGGGTTTGTAGAGGTTCTAACCTTGATTCTGTGCAATGAAGTGACAGTGTCTGGTTGCTGTAGAAATGTTTTGTTGAAATATGCTATAGCCTGGTCAAGTGGGAGGGTTTTTAGGGGGGGGGGGTCCAGTCACAGTTACAGAGTGAAGTACTGAGGACCTCAGGAGAGATTTTTTTTGTGTTTCTAGTGGATATATAGTTAGTGGTTTTGCATATGCTTGTTCTACTACGTATAAAGTATATTATGTTGTGGTCACTTAAGGTGTCTGAGAGACAGCCTGCGTGGGGGTACAATGTGGGGTTGTTAGTTAGGACCCAGTCAAGGATGGATTCCCTTTTAGATTTTTTATCACATCTAGTTGGAATTTAGACTAGCTGCTGGTAGCCATGGAGATTTATTAGATTACTTGGTGGTCCTGATATGCAGGTGAACCAATCTAGGTTGAAATCCCCCAGAATAAGGGTTTCTTGAGAGTATATGGAAGAACACCAGGATAAGAAGTCTTCAAGGCTAGCCAGTGTATTACCAGGTGGAATATAGATCACAATTGTGATGATGACCTTTTTAGGGTGAAGTTGAAGTTGTGAGATAAGTATGTCCCAATTATTGGGGGAGGGGTAGGAGTTTGGTAATTGACATACAATTAAGTTGGACTTATACAGTAAGGCAGTTCCACCCCCTTTGCAAAGTGGTTTGTCTAGTCTAATGATATTGTAGCTGGTAGGGAGAACTTCTGAGTTAGCTATGTTTTTGTTTAGCCAGGTTTCTGTTAAAGCAACTATGTCTGGAGAGTAGTGTGCTGTTGTGGCCTGGAGTTCAGGTATTTTATTTTTCATACTTCCAGTATTAATATTTAGCAATAAAAGATGGTTGGTTTTGTTGCTGTTGTTGATATGCCCAGGGTGAATATATTGGGGGTGTTATGTCCTGACATTTGTGTTGCAGCAGTTTGTGTTGTACAGGATGGATTTGGGCCTGGGTTGAGGTGGATATCCACACTTATGGTGAGCCTGATGTTAAAATGGTGATACAGATGTTGGAGTTTGGTGAGGAGTGTGAGAAAGTATTGTGTTTTTTTTTTTTGGAGTAGGAATGAGCATATGTGTTTAGTTCTGAATTAGTCCGTTATGTAGTTCTTGAACAATTGTGGGCAGATATTATTATAATGTGTAGTGTCTGTATATGAAAGTGCATAAGGTAGTGTTGTTCTACTAAGTTTAGGGATATTGCTAGAGTGATAACTTGTGGTGTTATAAAGAATTATGAGAGGACATACTAGATTTAGTTGTGTGATAGTCATGGTTATATAGTTTAAGATGGTACTAGGTGGGGGTCTGAATAGGGTTTATAGGGTTGCACTATATGTGGATGGGTAAGTAGTGTGGGTGATGTAAAAAATACCTAATGGGAATAAGAGTGATTAGAAGTATTTTGTGTGGAGCAAGTTGGTGTGGTATAATGTGATCTGACTTGAGGAGCTATGATTGGTGGAGGTGATGTGAGGGTGAGCTGTGGGTGTGGCTGTTATTACTATAAATGTAGAGGCAGTGGGGTGGGAGGGAATAGGGGGCAGGGCAGAGGAGCGGAGAGAGCCCGAACATTAGTGAGAGTGAAAGGAGCGGGGCAGAGCCCACCAAGACAAGAGTAAAAAGTAAGTATTACTTTACAAATCTGAACACTTTAAACAAATTCCTGAGGTCTAATGGCTTACCAACAAGCAGAATGCAATTGCTGAAGAGCACTTGTGTTCTGGTGGGAGACTAGAAATTTAAAGATGGCTCCATGTTCAGCAGGATTCTAATATAGACTTAGTATTGGGGGAGGGAGATAGCACAAGGGGTGTAAACCAGGTGGAATGCAAAGAAACCAGAGATGCAATCAGTAGAAAACTATCAGTGAAGGCCTCAGAGGGGGTAAGTAAGAATTCAAATTACCTGTAAAGTGAAGGAGAGAAGAGACAGCAAATGTTTTAAGGTTTGGTGTGTGTCTTTACATTGACTTGCTGATTATTAACCAGTTTGTGCACAGATTAGAGTAGGGAGATACATTAGCAATGAAGGGGAATGTAGAGAGATGCAAATAAACAGGTGGGCCTCCAAGTGATACAAATTAAGGCAGAAAGCAATGAGAGGACTACTTGATGGTTAATTTAGTCACAGGGATCTGAATTAAATGTATACTGTCTATTGGACAGTTGGGATTACTGCACTAGCTATGGGGGAGGACACAAGGCTACAACAGTCAGTTGTATTAGCATGCTGAGAACTACCAAGAAATATTGCTAATGTAATTGCTTCACTCTCATAAAAAATACAAGTAAAATGCAAGGTTGGACTGACAAAATGTATATCCTTGTTTAGTTTTGCAGTATTGATTCCTTCTTATACTGTATGGGTGGAGTGGTAGCCGCAGACTGCAGATTTGCTTGAGTGTGCTCCTGCACTTGAGGCTCAAATATATATCCTTGTTTAGTTTTGCAGCACTGATTCATTCTTATACTGTATGGGTGGAGTAGCCACAGACTGCAGATTTGCTTGAGTGTGCCCCTGCTCTTGAGACTCAAAATGTATATCCTTGTTTAGTTTTGCAGTACTAATTCCTTCTTATACTGTATGGTTGGAGTGGTAGCCGCAGACTGCAGATTTGCTTGAATGTGCTCCTGCTCTTGAGGCTCAAAATGTATATCCTTGTTTGTATATCACAGTTTGCCACATACCATTCCAGGCTGACAGTTTAATAGGTATGTTTGTGCTACAGAAGCTATGGGCCATAGGTAGATGTAAAGTGAGGGCAGACCCATAGAGTATTGAGCAGTAGTGTTGTGGAAAATAGAAGCATAAACAGATGTTAATGGACTTTTTGTCTCTCCCCCCACCCCTCAGCCGGATCAGTACAATAATTCATATACTATGGGTATGTTCTACTCCAAACCTAATGGTGGTACTCATGATATATTATCATTCTTATATGTGATTGCCTCCGTTTTAACATACCTTGTTCAAATACCATTGTCGGTTACCTGTTGCTGTCAATGTCACTGGCATGCTGTTATGATGCATACTTTTGTTCCATTCCTGCATGTGTTCTGTTTGCTTTGCAACTGTTCCAAATCTGTTTTATGGGGTTAATTGGAACACCCATGCATGCTGTTATAACTAATCTTGAAATGTATTGTTCATGACTAACAAACATAATTTGTAAAACATCATAACATCAAAACACCATAGCATGTCTAGGAAGGCAGATCCTAGTGGATCCACCAGTCCTGCCTCATCTGGCCATAATACCTGGTCCCAGCATGTCTGGGACTCAGCCCTGATCTGCCTCCTCCACTGGTCCTGCACCACCTTTGGGTGGAACCACCTCAGGAAATGAGGCCCACTCCCACAGGGAGCAGACACAGACAGGAGGCTGTCACCCACCATCAGGTCTGGGGTTGATGTGCAGCACCCTTAGATCTGAGTTTGGAGATCAGCTGCACCAAATTGAGGGCCACCTGGCACACCTTGAAGGGCAGGCCACACATCTAGTCCAGCCCCCAACACAGCCACCTTTGGGACCGTGAAGGTGCAGTGGTGACAGCCCATGGGTGGGGATCTCAGTCCCACTGTAACTATATGGGGGCTCATGGGCTTCTGATTTCCAACCAACCTCTCCATCAAATGTGTTTACCCCCCTCATGTGCCATATACCACCCCATCTGCTGTCTTGTCTGTTTCCCTATCCAACCTACCTCACCAGACATACCTGCGATCCTTCCCCAACATCCCACGCTCACCTTTAAAAAAAAAGAAAAGGGCATCTGTCCCAAAAAATAAATATCACTCCCTACATAGCTGTCCATTTCACACACGTGTCCACTGGACACATGTAATCTGGTCCAGTTGGCTTGACAACACATTTCTGTTGTCCTCACCCCTCTCTCTGGGGTTTGGGTGTCCAAATTCACCTCCAAATTTTGTACAAATGCACAGCTGTTGCTGTATAAGAAATGGACAGCTATGGACCTTCCCTATATCCGTCCTGCAAATCGCTAGGTATCTTTCATATTGTTTTTCCCTCTGTGTGCCCCTTTTTTCACCACTTTCCTATCACCGCTTTTTTTCTTTTCTTTTAAAGAAAATAGCATGGGTGTTAGTGTGAGTAAGCAGTAGTAAGTGGGAGTAAGTGTGTTTGCGAGATGCTAATTGGAGCCAACACAGATTAAGCATCTGTAAGTTTAACCATGTATTGGCATCGCTTAGCATTGCACAAATCTGTGCAAACCTGCTTACAACTGCTTTAATCACTCTTTTTCCATCAGCCACTGTTCTGCCTAGCAACAAAATAATCTGCCCCTCTAAGTCTCAAACCCAGGCACTTGTACACCATAGTCAGAGCAATGCACCACTACACCATTTGAGTTATAAGGATTGCTGATGCTTTTTCAAACATATCAGGCAGTAGAGTCATTCAACAGTACAGAAAAGATTCTGTAGAATCAGTCAGGTTTTGTATTTATACATATACACAGGTATATATGTATGTAGATGCATTTATATGGAAAAATATATACATAATATAAATAGATACACATATTATATATATATATATATATATATATATATATATATATATATATATATATATATATATATATATATATATATATATATATGGGTTGAGGACTATTCACTGAAAGCACATTTCACTGAAAGTCACATGACTGTGCACAAATCACTGAAAGCTCAATTCACTGAAAACACAATTCACTGAAACACATTTCATTATATATGGTCTTTTCCCCACTGTAGTATGAACCTGGAGTTAGTAAATATAATAAGGGGGGGTACCACCACCTACATTGGGGGGTGTGGGGGGGTGTAGCCCTCCACACAGTTTGAATATATATTATGTTCAGAAAAGAGTAATGTATTGGAATTGCAAGTATCCATGTATATAGTTCAAAATATTTAAAATAGGTGGCAGGCTATGCCCCCTACACCTCCTTACTATATATATTAACTCCAGGGTCTCACTACAGTGGGGAAAAGGCCATATATAACTTTCAGTAAAATGTGTTTCAGTGAATTTTGTTTTTAGTGAATTGAGCTTTCAGTGAATTGTACACAGTCAAATGTGTTTCAGTGAAATGTGCACACTTATGGGGGCCAGGCAACAGTGCATCCTACAAATATCTGGACATAACATCACATTAGGGAAACTACACTCAGCTGCTAAGCATGTCACTAAACACTGTCCAAACTACAGTCAGACTGACACAACACTAACCCAAATCTGTTATGGGAATTACACATGTATTGGCAAATATATCAGGCACTACAGGGATGTAGCAACACTGAAAAACAGACACCAGTGTGAAAGTGTATACCCACAATCAATTCCACCACAGTCACAGTGACATACCGGTAAGCCAATGGAACAGTACAGTATAAGTTCTGTGTGAACAAAATCATCTCAAAATGTTTGCCACTCACACATTACTCCTACATATACTGACCCAATTAACAGTGAAGTATGATGCCTGACTGTGGTATGGGACATGTCTCAGTCTGCCCCTACAAACATATATAGCCAATAGACCACCAGAAACTGGAGCAGCATGCACAGGCAGATAGAAAAGGAGCCATAACACATACATCTTCCCCTTTCCTACACAGGCCAAATAACATTGGCACACTATGCTTCTACACAATGCTGACAGTCTGACAACAATCACCAGAAATACACAGACCTCTCAACTGTTCATAGTCCCACTGAATGTCCAGGCTTTGTTCTTATATATAAGGCCTCTTACACATAACATGTCTGGCAGTCTGATACATCACTGGGATGGTATCAGGAATGAAGGCACTAAATAATAATATACCCTACCTATCACCCTCTTACTGCATGACATTTGGACAATACCTGGCATACTTGGGGGACAGAGGTCCAAAAACAGGGGCATGTGTAAAATATTGCTGTTATAAACTGAGACAATTGCTGGTGTAACAGTGTTTGTTGTAACATATCTTTTCTGAGGGATATAAAGTCAGAAACACAAATGGATGATACTATTTACTGACTGCAATCCCCACAGTATGTTACTGATTTTCCAAAGACAAAAAATGTCTGAAGAACACACCAAACATGAGAACCCAAAATTGGGCCATTCTGTGGATAGCCCTACAGTTGAGAGTTATGTCAACCACATAACAACTGTCAGACTTAAAATCAAGCAGAAAAGCCATGTCAACACAAACCCTGTTAAACTAGCATTAATTCAACTGTATAACAGCAATACATACATTCTGTCCTACTGTCTAGAACATTCTCCCCAAGTTTGTTGGGCTATTTACAAAGATTTCAATGTAAGCAGTATTTCCAACTACCCTCTGTGATGCTGTTCTTCACATACCTCCATAAAGTCCTCCTCACAGGCAAGGAAAAGGGGCAATGCCCACATGAAGTAATCAATTATAGGAGTGTGTTGCCATGCCATTGGCTATAGGAATAACACCACAGCTGTTCTCCATGCAGTTAGCAAGTGGGGGACACCAATTGGTGCACAGGCCATCAGCTGCTCATGAGGATTACCTAGAAAAGGCAAGCTGCTGCCTAGGCAAAACAGATGTTTAGCCTACATCTGGGAGAGAGATAGAGAGAGAGAGAGACAAACATACACACAGACCAAGAAACAAGCTACACATAGTGGAATAAAACCAACCATATTTGGAAAACAAAGGTATGTCAAACAAGTAAGCATGTAATAGAATGCAGTTGGGGTTATGTAATACTGGGAAATAGGAAGTACAACAAATATGTCTCAACAAGACTTACTGTACTGATATATTGCTGATCATAACCTATGGCCATAACATCTGGGTCTGTCTGCAGTGACATAGATCACAGCTCAGGCCCCTGAGTCACCCCAGGAAAGGATGGCTCACATATGACTACTACTGAAGTATGTGTTGAACAATAATGACTGTGACACTGCTAGGCCAGCTACTGGGATGTCGCAGATATCCGTATGTCAATTGTGAATGCAACCATGATATACATGTCTGTCACAGAAATGTGAGAGACCTATACAGGGTATTTGCATAGTGAAATACTCTGTGTTGAACTGCATGTTATATACTGAGCTCATACCATTCAACTACTCAGTGTTATGCACACTGACCATATGTGTGCCTCATATTTGTAGTCATTTACTCATAGACGTGTGTTATGTCTGACAAATCATTGGCAACCTGTGAAGACTGACATTACAACCTCTCCTTATCTTTCTTTTGGCTGTTCCCATTAGGGCTCACTACAGCGAATCATCTGTCTCCACTTCCACCTGTCCTCTGCATCTTGCTCTGTTACACTAACCACCTGCATGTCCTCTATCACCACATCCATACACCTGATCTTAGGCCTTCTTTTTTTCCTCTTACCTGGCAGCTTCATTCTTACCATCCTTTTCCCACTATACTCAGCATCCCACCTCAGCACTTGTCCAAACCAGTATAATCCTGCTACTCTCTGGCTTTGTCTCCAAACCATCCAACCTGGGCACACCCTCTAAAATACATATCCCTAATCCTGTCCAACCTTATCACTCCCAGTGCAAATCTTAACATCTTTAACTCTGCCACGTCCAGCTCTGACTCCTGCCTTTTTGTCAATGACACTGTCTCCAACCCATATAACATAGCTGGTCTCACTACCATCTTGTACACCTTCCCTCTCACTCTTAATGGTACTCGTCTGTCACAAATCAATCCTGGCACTCTTCTCCACCCTCCTCATCCTGTCTGTACTCTCTTCTTCACTTCTCCCCCACATGCATCATTACTCTGAACTGTTGATCCCAAGTACGTAAACTCACCTACCTTTGCAAACTCTACTCCCTACATCCTCACCATTCCTCTATCCTCCCTCCCATTCACACACATATATTCTGTCTTAGTCCTGGTGACCATCATTCTTACCCTCTTTAGAGCATATCTCCACCTCTCCAGGGTCTCATCAACATGTTCCGTACTCTCACTACAGATCACAATGTCATCTGCAAACATCACAGTCAACAGGGACCATTGTCATATCTTGTCTGTCAACCTGCCCATCACCACTGTAAATAAGAAAGGATCAGAGCTGAACCCTGATGTAATCCCACATCCACCATAAATGCACCTGTCACTCCCACTGCAGAACTCTCCACTGTCACACTACCCTTGTACATATTCTGTAGCACTCTTACAGATTTCTCTGCCACTTCTGACTTCCTCATATAATACCACAAATCCTCTCTAGGCACCCTGTCATATGCCTTCTCTAAGTCCAAAAAGACACAACACAACTCATTCTGACCCTCTCCTTACTTCTCCATCAACACTCTCAGAGAAAACATCACATCTGTACTGCTCTTTCCTGGCATGAAACCATACTGCTGATCACTTATCCTCACCTTCCTTCTTAACCTAGCTTCCACTACTCTTTCCCATAACTTTATGCTGTGACTGATCAGTATTATCCCTCTGTAGTTACTACAGCTCTGCACATCACTCTTATTCTTATAATTGTTAATCAAACACTTTCTCCATCCCTCATGCATCCTCTCACTTTCCAAGATTACATTAAACAATCTGGTTAAAAAGACCACTGCCATTTCTCCTAAACACCTCCATGCTTTCACAGGTATGTCATCTGGACCAACAGCCTTTCTATTCTTAACCCTCTTCATAGCTATTCTTACTTCCTCCCTGCTAATCTGTTGCACTTTCTGATTCACCATACTCACATCATCCAACCTACTCTCTCTCCCATTCTCTTCATTCAACAGCCCCTCAAAGTACTCTTTCCATCTGCTCAATACAGTCTCCTTGCTTGTGAGTATGTTTCCCTCATTATCCTTTATCACCCTTATCTGCTGCACATCCTTCCTAGCTCAGTCCCTCTATCTAGCCAATTGATACAGATCCTATTCTCCATCTTTAGTGTCCAGCCTTTCATACAACCCTTCATACGCCTCATCCTTAGCCTTTGCCACCTCTCTCTTTGCCATACACCACATCTCCTTATACTTCTGTTTACTTTTTTCATCTCTTGCTGACAATCCCACTTCTTCTTTGCCAACCTCTTTCTCTGTTTACTCCCCTGTTACTTCCTCATTCCACCACCAGGTCCCCTTGTCCTGCTTCCTCTGTCCAGATGTCACACCAAGCACATTTCTAGTCATCGCCCTTACTAGCTGAGCTGTAGTTACCCAGCTATTCGGTAACTCTTCACTGCCACCCACTGCCTGTTTTAACCCTTCCCTGAACTCAACCACACAATCACCCTTTTTCAGTTTCGACCATTTGATCCTGGGTGCTGCCCTCACACTCCTTCTCCTCCTCTTGATCAACAACGTAATCCCACAGACCAACATTCCATGCTGCCTAACTACACTTTCCCCTGTCACCAGTTTACAGTCTCCAATCTCCTTCAAACAGGCCCTCCTGCATAGGAGATAATCCATCTGTGTGCATCTTCCTCCACTCTTGTATGTCACCCTATGCTCCTCTGTCTTATTAAAATATGTATTCGCCACAGCCATGTCCATCCTTTTTGCAAACTCCACCACCATCTCACCTTCTGTATTCTTTTGCTTAACACCATACCTACCCATCACTTCCGCATCCCCCTCTGTTCCCTTCACCAACATGCCCAGTGAAAGCTGCTCCCACCACCACTCTCTCACTCTTGGGTACAGTTATCACCACTTCATTCAATTCAATCAAAGATTTTTCTGTGTCATCCATCACACACACAACTAGAAAAGCATATGCACTAACAGCAATCATCATTACACTATCAATGCCCAGCTTCATTAGCATCACTCTATCAGACACTCTTTTCACTCCAAAAACACCCCTGCCATACTGTTCCTTCAGGATAATCCCTACACCATTTCTCCTCCCATCCACACCATGATAGAACTATTTGGACCCGACTCCAGTACACCTAGCCTTATGCCCCTTCCATCTGGTCTGTTGCACACACAAAATATCAACCTTCCTTCTGTCCATCATATCAGCTAGCTCTGTACACATACCAGCCATACTGCCAATATTAAAAGTTCCTACTCTCACTATTACACTCCTAGACTTTCTCCTCTCTTCCTGCAATATGAGCATCATACATCCTCCAGGGTTTGTCTGTGAATGCAAAGGCTACTGTGCTATCAAATGACTTAAGTGTGTTACAACAACATTAAGAAAGTATCACTAATTTTGGCCTATCGCCCCTATGTATGTGTGGCATCCTCCAGATGTCCTGCTCTAACAGGTTGACAGGAATGCCTGAGCAGCAAGAGTGTAAATACAGTGTACCATACTGATATAGAACAGAAATGTATATCACGTATTACTTGTGCACATCTATGTATGAGCAGGTGTGCCTAGCTGCCTCATAACAACAGACACGGGATGCAAAATGTCAGACAAATAGTCTATACATGTTGTAAATGTCTGTAATCTCAGTTTCTGTGCATCCAACAGAGTTAGATTTCTACAGCTACTGGTTGGAGCATTGCCCTGACACAGACATGGGTACTAGAATGAGCATAATTATCAGTTTGAAATTTTAGAGGTGTTCAACTGTGTTATGACCTTGTGTCCATGCCTACTACAAACAGCCATATGACCACCGACATAGCTTTATGGACTCAGCAACACCTTACCTGTAAAGCCTGTCTCCACCAAAGTAGAGTATTTCCCTTTGCTGGACAGCAGCAGTACACAAACCACATAAATGGTCACTATATCGGCTGTACAGGTCAGAGTAGGAGCAGGCACCAACTTAGCAGCGAGTCAACCTTTGTCTGAATGAGCATATAAGGTCCCACAAGGATTACTGTAAGGCTAACTATGAGTACAAATTGGACACATCCACCAAGGACAATCACAAGGTGGTCTTCACATATGTCTGCAATCTCAGAGATGCCAACACAACCCACCCTGTAATGGTGGTCAATCACACCACATATACACACACTATAGCTATGGGCAACCTGCTGCAGACAGGTTTAGGGCAAACATCACACCCCTGGCTCACCATCAGTTTAGGTAGATGTGCACAGCATCCGCACCCCTCCCCTCATCATCTGGAAGCATGTGCATACTGCCTAATCAAAGTAAAAAAAAGCAAGTCTCTATGGGACCTGAGAACATTCCTGTCTGCATCCTACATGAACTCAGGCATATGCTTCCAGCTCCATTACACATGGTATGCAAGCAAAGCCTGAGCACCATTGACATCCCACCTGCAAAGAAGATGGCCACTGTCATCCCCCTACACAAACATGAATGATGAATGGAGGTTTATGCAATGTACTGGTCCTCACTGGGGGAACATGACACATCAGGAACAGGAGTGCAATGCAGGTTCATACTGTACTGATAGATGACAGGGTTATGATGTGGTTGTAAGTGGTGGCTACTGATAGGCAATATTGATATGCTGGCTCTGTAAATAACTCTGGGCAATGTGTGAGGTCCTGTGATGTGTTTCCCTGTTTATGTCTTCCAGGTGCCATGCAGCATCAGCCGGCATACACTGCTGAGGAAAATGCAGCCATTACAGGGGCTGTACAACAGCACCATCTGGTGCTGTTCAGCCAAGGCCAACAAAATATACAGGCGAGGACTGTCCTATGGGATGACCTTCTCCACAGAGTGAACACCTTGGGCCACCATGGCTGCACATATGATCAGGTCAGGCATCAGGCAAATGACCTGATGCATTGTGCCCAGCAAAGGGCTGCTGCCATGGCCAGGGACTGTTCTTCCACAGCAGTCCCTATGCTGGCCCCTCTTACACCAATGGAGGAGCTCCTTGCCAATCTTGGGGCAGCCCCCACACAACAGCCAACACATGAAACACCAGTCATGGAGGTGGGTGGCACCCAGGCAACAAGCGAGGAGCATCCAGGTAAGGCCATAGTGCATATCAATTTAAGCATGTAGCAGTCATACTGTCTTCGTGCCTTCTGTGGAAGGCTGGGCGCCGGGCTAGCAACTCAACACTGTAAAACTCCACTGCCAATCATGAGTGACAGTGATCCGCTGTGGCGACCCCTAACCGGGAAAAAGCCGAAAGACGAAGAAGAAGCAGTCATACTGTCTTCAATAGAGTATCTAGATGCATATGTCAGTTAAAACTGCATTTGTGGGTGGGGTTTACTAATGCACACAAGTGCACATCTATGGCGAGGGACAGTAAATTGTGTACTATCATAGCTTGTACTGTACCTGTGCAGACATGTAGCATTCATCTTGTACCAATGCCAAATGTGAGTCTGCTGACAATACCTCTCCCCCACAACTACATAGGTCCCTCTGGTCTGCATGTAGGACAGTAGCCTGAAGCCAGTGAGTATGGAATTTTCCTGATGTGGCTCACCGGTATCCCAGGAATGTCAAGATCATGCATGTGACCATGCACACAACTGTTACTCTCAGCTATTTTGCAATATCCACATGTTCACTTGTGGTGGGGTTAACTGCATTGCATCATAATGGTCATCACAGGGGCCTATTTGTAGGAGATGCCACATATCTGTAGCATACCTCACAACCTGTCATTGCAGGAAATCTGGACAAAGACTGACAAAATGGGGGTCAAAGGCCCAAATCTAGGGACATATTTTATAAATTAGTGTTATGCAGTACATATAAATGGTGTACACACACCTGTTAGAATGCCAGGTATTTGTGAAATACAAAAATGAGAGAACAATAACACATTTCCAAACCCTTCCAACCTTTCATGTGACCTATAACCTGTACAATCCAATTGTAAAACAAACACATCTGGTAGGGAAACAATTATGACACATACAAAACTTACAAGAAGCTAGATGCATACATGTGCACAGGCTGAAGCTAATAATGTGTTGAAGCAGCTTTCAATATTATTACAGTATTACATCTTCTTGGGTATATACCTGCCATCAGTTACAGAGACTCTTTGATTAACAGCAAATAACGGTCAGCTGTCCTAACAGGATCATCCTAAATTTACTCTGTTGCCTGCTACAGCAACAGCCATAGTTCACATACAGCTTATGAAACAGCAAAGGGATCTCATTTGTGAAAGGTATCAGCCCAGAGAAGGGTACACACTTATTTCCACAGCATTGCATATACCATGGAACACAGTGAAGACAGTCATCACATGGTGGTGGAAATATGGGGCAGCAGTGACATTGCAAAGAACTGGACATCCCTCCAAATGTGTGGAAAAGACAAGATCCAAACTGGTCAGCAAGGTTGCCAGGAGACCTATAGCAACACTACTGGAGTTGCAGGAATCACTGGCAAGTACCAGTTATGTACTACATGTGACAACAATCAATCATATTCTCCATGTCAGGCCTATGGGGTAGGTTTAGAAGATGGATGCCTTCTCACACACAGAACAACATCCAGGTCTGGTGGATTTCCTCAACAAAAATAAATCAGGTCCCCTAATAGGATGTGGGTAATGTGTTATGGTGTAATGAGACCAAGGTTGCACTCTGGCCACAATACCAAAAAGTTTGTTTGGCACAAGAACAACACTGTGCATCACCAAAAGAAGTTTGTTTGGCACAAGGACAACACTGTGCATCACCAAAAGAACACCATTCCCAGGGTGAAGCATAGTGATGGCAGTGTCCTGCTTTGGGGTTGCTGTTCATAAGCTGGAAGTGGGCCTGTAGCCAAGGTGGAGGGGATTAGGAAGTGTTCAAAATACCAGTCCCTTTTGGCTCAAAATCATCATGTGTCTGCTAGAAATCTCTGGATAAGGACTTACATTTTTCCACACAACACTGACCCATAGCATGCACCAAAATCCATAAAAGAATGTCTTCATAAGAAGGCAATCAACATTTTGGAAGGGCCCAGCCATATTCCACACTTACATCCCACAGAGAATCTGTGGGATGCCCTGAAGAGGCATGGCAGAAGTGATGCCCTCCCAATCTGACAGAGTTGGAGGGCTTCTGCAAGGGAGAGTGTGCAAATATTGTTAAGTCGAGATATGCCATGCTGATACACACCCTCCCAAGAGGACTGACTGCTGTTATGAAATCAAAAGGTGCTTTAACAAATTATTAGTTTAAGGGTGTGCACAGTCATACAACCAGCCTATTGTATATATTTCAACTTCTATGTTACACCTAACCAATGTGTTTGTTTTTCAATTGGATTGCACAGGTTATAGGTCACATTAAAGTTAGAAAATGTTATCACATGCCTTCTGCGGTCTCATGTTATATATCAGACACACCTGGCATGTTAACAGGGGTGTCTACACTGTCCACTGTAAGCTTAGGAGGTTGTTAGTGTAACTGGTTCTACTGTAACATACCTTTACTGCAGGTTTTGAAGTGTGAGACTCAAAATATGTCATTAAATACTGACATCAGTCCTCATATCACCCAGTAATGTGTCAGACAAATACAGGATTTATGACGAACATACCTAAAATATGAGCCACACATGTAAACATTCAATGACACTCTGCACAGTTGACAGGTATGTTCTGTAGGAGTTGCCACTGTGCCATATAGGTGAACAGCAATTATGTATACTTGGGTGCAGTGAGTGCTACATGAAGTTCATCACCTACTAACACTACTCACATATCACAGAGGTGTATATAAGTTGTAACAGGAAGTGGAAAGGGCTGCACTACATTATGTTGAGGGCCTGTCCAGGGTGTGTATGTAGTGGTCTGACTGTGATGTGAATGTCACCAGTCGGCTATTGTGAGGTCTGTGTAATGCCTGTCTGCCATCTCATCTGTATGTGTGAGTGTGTGTGTGTGTGTGTGTGTGTGTGTGTGTGTGTGTGTGTGTGTGTGCATGTGTGTGTGCGTATGTAGCAGCAGCTGGTATAGTTCAGGTATTAATTTACATATGCTGTTTTCCCCCCACAGGTGGCCATAGGGGTCGCAGTCCCTCCCACTCACTATCTGATGTCAGTGTCTCTGCAGATTCTGGCAATGATGATGGTCATATTCAGGCACAGATGGTGTTGCCATGGGCTGAATCTCTGCCATCAGTTGGCATCCCACACTCATCCACAATGTTCCCGCACACAGTCACAATGCCCACACATGCCCCATCCCCAACAGCCACAGATGGAGATTTGGCAGGTGGTGGCATAAAACAGGCTAGTGTGGTGACTATGGCAGGTGTGAATGTAGACACTTTCCATAGCCAGAGTGAAGGCAAGGTCCCACACAGGCAGATGGACAGGGTGTTCTCACAGGAGGACTGCTGCTCATCAAGCCGCTGTTGCAAGTGCCACAGCAGGTGTCACTAGATCGATGTTTTGGGCTGTCATGGATGCACAGGCACATAGTGAATGCAACAACAGACAAATAATCATGGTGGTGGATACAACTCTTCCTGGTTTACCTGGTGACATACGTGACCTTGTTGAGGCCACACGCCAAAATACTGAGATCATGAATAGACGGTGGTGTGCGACCTTGGCAATCTTCGACTGTGGGATGTCTGTGCTAGAGCGTGTGGTGGGAGATGGGCATTGGACACGTGGATGTAGTTCATCACCTACATCAGCTGAGAGTCTACGTGGCAGTGCACATTCACACTCCCATAGTGGGAGTGACACCAGCACTACTGAAGGAGGGTTGCTGCCCACATCACAATGGAGCAGGCCATGGGCACATGGCCCTACCCGGTCCCATCAGGGACATGGATCCAGCAGACAGCAGTCACCATCAGGAAGCAGTACTGCATCTGGTCTTGGGCCTCGTGGTGCTAGTGAGACCCCTAGCAGGACCAGTTCACATGTCCATGGCCGGAGACAGTGAACTGGACACCCTGCCATGTATGCTCCACAGCTGTCCAACATATCCCTCTGTAGTACAGCCACATGGCATGACTGTGTGCATACATACACACACACATCTGTTTCACAGGCAAGTCATCTCCAGACACACACAGCACCTCTGCACATCCCATCTATAGAATACCCCTCCAAACACACACACATGGATATCAACCATATGGCCCAGCCTAGGCCTCTGGCAAGCCCACACCACCCTCTGTGCATATGATGATACCTGTGCCACATCCCTGTCATCCATACCATCAATGCCAGGACAGGCTAATATGGGTCTGATGCACAGGGTGAATACAGTATAATGTAGCTATGTAATACTGATTAAGGTGCTGTCTGCTTACATTTGCTATGGGTACACATAAAGGTATATGTACCTTATTAGTCATGATGCATTATTGCTGTTAGTGCCACTGACTGAATGTAGTCTGACATAATGTTTTCTGTGTTCCAGGTGTCTGTGTGTCTGCAGGCTGTGGCCCTGCAGACATTACCAACATGAAGTAGGGCAGGTTTATATGTACATTTACCAGGTGTGTATGCATGCAACAGTGTGTGATGGACACTTTTGTCAGACAGTGTGACCTGGCATACATAACCCTTGTCACAAACAAATAACCTTCAGACATGTCACCTCAGTGTTGTGTAGTACCGCAGGCTCATACATGTGGAAATGATTATTAAAGTATTGTCAGTAGGTCCCTCACCACCTTAGCCATTATATTGACAGCAACAGATTCACGTGTCACCACCTGTTGCTCCTGCCATTTCTTTCCTATACACTCAACCCTGATGCAGTTGGTGAGGGCATGCATGGTACTGTGTATGACAGGTTTGTGGTATGCATTCCTGAGTTCACAGGGTGGAACAAGGAAACAAAATGGTATATCCTTTGCATACACACAGTTAAGACTGACACAGGGGATGTGCATACAGTAACACAAGCACAGTTTGCAATGGACAGCTTCATAAACCTACATATTTACTTTAATGTACTATAGTGCTATATACACATGACATGCTCCATATAGATTATATGCATGGGACATAACCCACTAACTCTTACAACATGTACTGTTGTGAATGCCTTCATGGATTGTGAGATAACTCACCAAGAATATCAACTGGAGTCATCTATTGCTCCTACAAATCTGGACAGGGGATATCAGCATGATGTTTCAGTCAGGTTTGATATCTGATGCTGGCATGTGTGTCAGTACACTAACTGTGACCTATTTGGCAACAATATCACGTGCATGGCCATTGCTTGGGGACACAGACCACATATGGGTTGCAAACGTCCAGATAATCCATAGACATATGTACAGATGACTGCAATGGTGTGTACAATGGCTTAACATGCTGCATGGGAGGCAGATGCTATTAACACGCTATATAAAGTAATTTCATCGGGAGGTGGTAAACAGGCATGGATGGTACACACATGAAAATTGTATAACCACACAGAATATGATTCTCAACCAAAGCGCGTGCACACACACACACACACGCACACACGCACACACACACACACACACACACACACACACACACACACACACACACACACACATATGCATACACACACACGTGCAAGTATTGAGATTTGAACCCCTACCTATCTAATTATTCCTACTATAGTGTTACAGTTATCAGATGCACCACAGAGCTTATATGAATTCACCTTGTCCCAAGGTACATCTAAGGTGAATGACATCAGCAGGCCTTGTAAAGTAGGGTGATGGGAAGTGTACAGGGTGGTGCACAACTCAATATGGTACAACCCACACAGGATATGATTCTCACACATACACACCTACTTGCCAGTATTGAGATTAGAAACCCTGCCTATCCAGTGATTTATACTATAGTGTTATGCAGTTATCACACACACTGCAGAGCTTACTGGGCTGACAACTGGCCAAAGGTGCTGATAAGGGGAATGACATCAGCAGGACTGATAAGGTAGGGCACTGGGTGGGAAACCTATCAAACTACTTCTTCTTACAAACATATACACTTACACTTATACAGCCACACCCACATTTGCTGGATCTGAGATTAGAACCACTGCCTAACTAGTGATGTGTACTATAGTGTTATGCAGTTATCATACACACTACGGAGCTTACTGGGCTGACAACTGGCCAAAAGTACTGATAAGGGTGATAAAGTAGGGCACTATGTGGGAAACTTATAAAAATACTTCTTCTTACAAACATACACACACTTATACTCCCCCCCACACACATTTTACGGATTTGAAATTAGAATCCCTGCCTAGCTTGTCATCCATACTATAGTGTTATGCAATTTTCGCATGTGCTACAGAGCTTACTGGGCTGACAATTGGCAAAGGTGCTGATAAGGGGAATGACATCAACAGGACTGATAATGTAGGGAACTGGGTGGGAAACATCAAAATACTTCTTCTTATAAACATACGCACACACTTATACTGCCACACACACATTCACTGGATCTAAGATTTGAACCCCTGCCTAGCTAGTGATTTGTACTACAGTGTTACGCACGTTATCGCATGTGTTACACTGCTTATTGGGCTGACAACTGGCCAAAGGTACTGTTAAGGGGAATGACATCAGCAGGACTGATAAAGTAGGGGACTGGGAAGTGTTGTGGGTGGGAATGGCCTAAAACTGTTTCACCTACAAACAAACACACACACCCTCACTCTCGCACACACAATTGTCACACACACACACACACACACACATCCACACACACCCACACACACCCACCCACCCACACACACACAGTTGCCAGTATTGAGATTAGAACCCCTACCTATATAGTTATTTGTACTATAGTGTTACACAATTATCGCACACACTACAGAGCTTACAGGGGTGATAGGTGTCCAATGGTACTTCTAAGGTGAATGACAGCAGCAGATCTTGTGAAGTAGGGCAATGTAAAGTGTACTGAGTGGGAATAGTCTCCTAATACGTAGACCTATGGACACACACACACACACACACACACACACACACACACACACACACACACACACACACACACACACGTGATGTGATATTATAAACCCAACCTCAATACTGCTACACAATGATGCTTGCCTTTTATGCTGGCATGTGTGACTGTTTACAACTGGTATGCCACTGTCCACAGCAGGACATCACTGTATGCAATTCAGGGTATCCGTGTGTGTGACTCACTCTACGTGTGTCCCTCTGTGTCTCCCTCTCTATCACTGTCTGTCTCTCACTTCCCCACATCTATGTGTGTATGCTTGACATATGTTATCTGTTGCCCATATACGTGTGTGTGTGTGTGTGTGTGTGTGTGTGTGTGTGTGTGTGTGTGTGTGTGTATCCTATGCAATGGATGCAGATATATCACATATGGGCTACCTACAGCTAGACGAGGGTAATCCTTTGTGATGTGTGTGTGTGAGGACAGTTGAGGTGTACATAGCTGTCTGTATGCACAGCCATATATACACAACACAGTCATACAGTCTGATGTGGGATCCAACATGTCCTGTGATACTCTCAAAGTATAGGAGCATGCCCAATGTGACCTTCTATAGTTAGAGTGGGACTCCATTCCAGAGATAGGTGTACTCCAGTCCAGGGTTTGTGTGCTACAACCATACCTCTCAAGAGTACACAGGACTTTCCTCAGGGTACTGGGTTTGTTTAGCAGAAATTTTCTGACACTGCAATGTATTGTGTCATTACCTAGTGCCAGACATCCTCACATCATCACAGTGCTTTACCAGAGGAATACTAGTTGTATGATGCATAGACCAATATTATGAGGGCAGCTATGTACATTCTTGCATAACAAGGCCATTTGTGAGGTGTGGCTACAGCCAGTTGAGTATTGATGCACTTTGTAAACAGTCCAGCAACCTGAAGATATACTGGCTGGGGATCTCCTGCTTGTGTGGTATCTTTCTAACCTGAGATGACTTATCCTTGTGTGGGCATACCTCTCACCTGTACATTTTTTGACAAGTTGTCCAGGTGTTTGGCCTGTCTATGTAAACTTGTGTTTTTATGGCAAGTTAGTTACATATAATTGAAGGGTGATGTTACAAAATAATGACATAGATTACTGGTTTGACTACATAACCTTCAGACAATTCTCGCTACTGAAAAACCCTCACCCTACCAACTTTCTCAGTATGTAAGGGCGATATTTACAACACATGCCTATCATTGTGTCTTTGTTCCACTTTTATTTTTTCCCTTGTCCAGACATCTTGCTGTCAGAGGTTGGGAGTTATGGGTGTGGGGACAGAGTGCATTCAACTGTGCATGCATGTCCATTATATGTAAAAGCAAACATAAGAAAAAAGGATTATTGAGAATAACCACTGGCAACAGTACCAAAAAGCACTTATATTTACAAAACCCTTGGCACCTCAGCCACACATCCTTCAATATGTCCCTTATATGTGTAGTATATTCCACGTAGCACTATGACTTCCAGGTATGTCAGTGGCGGAGCAGTGGGTATCACTGACATGCATAACAGTTGGCACTGCAGTTATCTGCACATGGCCCTGTCAAAGACAGCACTGTACCTGTGCTAGCCAGATCCTGACAGTATTAACCACACGCACATAGCTCGTTGACCCTTGCATATTGTGGACAGACAACATGTTTTCATGTGTATTGTTACAGCCCTGCCAATGTGTGCTATGCTGCTATTTCCCTGCAAACATATATGTTACTGCATTTGTGAGAGTATATGGGGGGAGGCACACCTGTCAACTGTATACATTTGCACAGACTATCCTTTTTTTTTTCAAAAAACTTTTTATTGAATTTTTAGGACATTGAAATAAAAATACAACAACAACAAACATTAAAATACATATTGAGGAAAAAAAATGAAACGTTAGGAGATATTTATAATAACACAATTTTGTATGATAAATGTTTATATCTCAATGCAGTCTAAGAACATACAATAACTATCTACAACATAAACTAATGTTAACCAAAAAATATATCAAAATAGATATAGATCTAAAATAAAGCAGGTATATAGATATAAAGGAGACTGAGGTCCATGAAACCCAAAAGGAGAGTAGCCAACTATACACTATTAATAATGTGTAACACCTTTTCTATAGCTTTGTTGATTTGTATCGACTTCTTGGGACTTTTCACTATCATTTTCTGCGCACTGATATATGTACAGGCTAGAATTTTAAAATTATTCCAATTCAGTTTAGTACGATCTAACCAATTTTGGGTGATATAAAGTTTTATAAGTGAATATATGTATATTAGTACTTGTGAATCCAATTTGGAGAGATAAATATTTGGTATATGTAGTAATGCAGTCTCCCAGGATAGGGTGGATTTATGGTAGCCCATTTTCTGTAAACAGACTTTTAGGGAAGTCCAAAGTTTATGGGAGTGATAGCAAGACCAAAAAATATGTAGAAGATCTGCATTGGGATGAGAACAACAAGAACATGAAGCCGATTTATTAGCGTCAAATTTGTTAAGTTTAGAAGGAGTAAAATATGCATTATTATTAATCATTAGTTGGGTATAAAAGAGTTTTTGAAGAGTGTTCTAGTATATTTTTAATAGCTGAGAGTTTCTGATTTATAGATATATGAGAATTATGTTTGTCCCAATAATTGGAAAAGAGACAAATTGTATTATGAATTATTTGATTAATAAGATTATAGGATTTAGATAACATTTTCTTTGGGAGTGTAAGTACCTGTATAACCGCTTTATAATTAGTAATATCTATGTTATCTACTTTAGTGCATATAAAATTAACATTGACAATATCTCTTATTTGAAAGGTGGTTAAATAATTAACATTAACCTTAAGAATTTTAGCATATTAGTGAGAGTTTCATTTTTGTATTGTAACAAATCCCAAACAGTGAGATCTTTGATCAGGGGAAAGTTTGAAAGATTAAAAGAAATATTATCTAAATTAATATTAGGATTGAGATGGAGAGGTTGCATTATTTGAAATGTATTTTCTAAGTTGACAAGTTTTAACAGTTCTTGGAAAGCAAAGATTTTTTGTTTTAAAGAATTAGGAATTTTTAATTTTTTCATGACATCTAAAGAAAGAAAAGGAAGAGCTAATGGATTAATATTTTTAGTTAAGATGTGTTGATACCATAATTTTGTCCAGATAGGGTATTGATTGTATTTCTCAGTATTTATATTCAGAATAGATAATAATTTATTGGCCAAGATAATTAAGTAATAAAGATGAAAGTTCGGAAGACCAAGTCCTCCCTTATTTTTAGGAGAAATTAATTTAATGTAAGAAATTCTCACTGATTTGGGAAACCATAAAAAACTAGCCAGGACTTTATTAATTTTTGTGAAAAAAGATTTGGAATCAACTGATCCACAGCATTAAATTGAAATAGCAGTCTGGGGAGAATATTCATTTTTATTATTGCTGCTTTTGATAGAAGTGATAAATTAAGCAATTTCCATCTATTTAGATCAAGTATAATAGATGACCATACTTTGGCTAAATTATTCTGAAATGTGGAGAGACCATTATGATTTATAAAATCCCCAAATATTTAAAATTCTGAACTATCTGGAAAGTGTGATCAGGAAACAAATATGATTTGTGAGCAAGTGGGTTTATGGGAGAACATATGTTTTTGAGTGTTAATCTGATATCCTGAGACCTCAGAGAATCTTTCAATGGAACCAATTAGTTTTGAAAAGTCTGAGCAAGGTGTTTGAAAATATATTATAAGATCATCTGCAAAAGCCGACAAACAAACTTTAGTGTTAAGAATTCTAGGAATCTTATGGAAGGTATTTTGTGTTATATATAATAATAAAGGCTCTACATATAAATTGAATAAAAAAGGAGATAGCGGGCAACCTTGCTTTGTACCATTAATGATCTTTATACTTTCTTATTGATATAAAGAAAGGTATAAGAATTTTTATATAAGATTCTAATAAAGTCTATATAAGAAGATGGTATATTAAAACAAGACATAATGTAAAAAAGAAAATCCCAGTTGACCCTATCAAAAGCCTTAGCAGCATCCAGGATCAGTGCATACATTGGATTTGAGTCTTTTTTAACAAAGTGTATAAGAGAATCGATTGTTAGGGTATTATCCCATGAGTGTCTATGTGACATAAAACCCGCCTGTTCCGAAGAGATCAAGAATGGTAAGACATTTTTTAGTCTAAGCAAGTAAAGAAGCTAAAATTTTGATATCAATGTTAATCAGAGAAATAGGTCTATAATTATTAGGATCAGTTTTTTCTTTGTCCCTTTTCAAAATTAAAATGGTTTTTGAGGTGTTCCAATACAGGTCAGATATACCATTAATCATTATGTAATTAAAAATTTCAAAAAGAAGGGGTGAAAGCTCAGATGAGTAAGTTTTAAAAAATTCGGGTGTAAAGCCATCAGGTCCTGGAGATTTACTAGTCTTAAGTCTGCTAATGGCTTCCGATATTTCTTTAATAGTCAACGGGGCAGAAAGTGTATTCTTTTGTTGATCATTTAACCTAGGAAATTTGATAGATGACGCAAAATTCACAATATGTTGTTTATTCCTAGAATTGTTTTCCTTTGAGTATATCTCTGAAAACAGTGATGTAAAGAGCTGCATAATTTCTGAATCAGTATTATAGAATTTGTTGTTATGTTTTATTGACGAAATTCTAGGAAGAGATTGATTACCTTTAATTATTCTGGCTAGCACTTTAGAAGGAACCTGTGCCCATTCAGAGTATGTAGCTAAGAGCCTTTGCTCTGATATGGTAAGATTATGTTGGTGTAGAAGCAGTAATTCTTTTTGGGAACTTAATAATAAATCATATGTAGAGGAATTAGGACATATTCTGTATTGATTTTCCAAATTCTGGATTTTTGTTTTTAACTGTAATTCTTTATTTCTATATTGTTTTTTAAGATATGATGCTTTGTTAATAAATATACCTCTAAGGGTTGCTTTACATGCAGCCCATTGTATATCTAAAGGAATATCTGATTTGACTAGATTAAGATATGTTTCTTTCAATGTTTCAGTTATTAATTTATGTGTATTTTCATTTGAAAGTAAATTATTATTCAGTGTCCAATTATTGTATAAAGATGCATCTAATGTATTTGAAGCCAAACTAATTCCAAGAGATATTCTAGAGTGATCAGAAAAAAATCTGGGTTCAAGAGAGTAACTAATTTTCCTATTAGTAAGGAAGTTGGAAATAAGAAAAAAATCTAATCTTGACCATGACTTATAACATTTTGAATAGTATGTAAAATTTTCTTTTCTGTCATACTGTGTTATATGAGAAATAGGGTCTGTGAGGTTAAGGTCCATTATTATTTCTTCCAAAGCGATGGATGCTTGGAAATTATACGAGGAGGATTTACTAGTACGGTCAATGTCAGGATTAATGATAGCATTCCAGTCCCCCCCTAAAATAAAGTAATGATCTTTAAAAGAGGAGAGAATATTATAAATTTGTATAAAGAAGATATGTTGTTGTTCACAAGGGCCATAAAGATTAAAAAATATAATTGGTTTATCAGTATCATGGAAACAGGAGATAATGTAACACCATCTTCCATTCTCATCATATTTCACATCAGAAATAGTTCCCTGAAAATTATTTTTAACTATAATGGCCACCCCACTTGATTTTGTACTATTACCAGCTGCTACTATCATTTTAATCCATTTCTTGCTTTTTTCTTTATCAAAGTCTTCTCTATTTAGGTGTGTCTCTTGTAGGAAGCAAATATTAGCCTGTGATTTAAATAAAAGATGAAATAGTAGGGATATCTTATTTTTATTTTGTAGCCCTCTCACATTCCATGAGTCAATATTTAAGTTCATATAATTAAATAAAAATAGATATATAACATATATCTAAGGCTTGATAAGATATGTTGATAACTATAAACCTCAGTTCCTTATACTTATTATAATGTAACTTGATATCTCCCAAAAAGATTATTTTAAAGATCCTGTAATATTCCTTCCCAAGTACCCCGGTGCCTAGCCACCCACCCCCTGCAAGAGAAGAAAAGTATAAGTGAATCAAGTAAGTGATATTGGTTAACACTACCAAAAACATTTGTATCAAATTAGCACAGTAAACTTTATATAAAAACCTAACTAAATAAGAAAACATTATTATAATATCAAACATATTTACATAACTACCTAAATACAAGATGTCCAACATACTCAATCCCTACTCACGTATTTAATATACGAGCTCCAATTTTTAGTAAGATATACAACAATTTAAAGAATTTCCTCAGCATTGCATTCTAAATATTCAAATGAATCAACTATATATAAATTACCGTATATAAAAAGTATAAGAAAGATAAATTTAACATTAATGTTTTAGTTATGTAAAAAATCATGTTTCACTATAGTGATATATGAGTAACTATGACATTAAAATCTAACTCACAGCATAAATATATAAAATATGGTTAACAACTAAAAGTTAAAACAGGTAAAAAGTGAGAAGTCTCCCTCCATAGCCAGCAAAATAAAAGCTTAGAGCTGCTGGACTACTAACCACCTTAAAAATGTGTTTGCATCCATATTTTAACATCATAAGCAAACACACTTTACTAATAAGCATCTATTGGTGAAACCAAAAAAAAAAAAAAAAATGTAAAGAAAAATTAGTGGAACCTTGCACAGTAGTTTCTATGTATCATGTTTCATGTTACATGTGCACAGACTATCCTGATATTTGCTTTACATTTTGGTTCAATTTACCATACTATTGTGCCCTGTCTTGGGGACTAGAGGCATATCAATTAAAGAGCACAGGTCAGATTGTAATGGCATACATTTGAGTTTTAGACTTCTTACCTTTCATAGCCTTACTGCAACTTTGGGTCCTGCTGTACTATCACCGTGTGAGTCTGTAGTGGGCAATTCAACATTGCCACCATCTGAGTGCCTTTATAGAGATTTCTCTGTGGTTTTCTACAGCTGACTTGCTGTGTGGATGTGAGGGGTGGGTATGTGTCCCCCACTCTGACATCCATGCCTGTGACCTATGATCCCCCAGTTAATTGTCCCCACACACATATACTGCAGTGGGATTTGCCACTTTGGGTACTACTGCATAGTGTGTGGATGACAGTTTTGGCCAGACATTTCCTGGTGTCCCACATAGCTGTCAGTTCTGTGCTGCTATCCCAGTAGATCACCCCATTCCCTTGCATGCATGCAGCATTACCATAGATATGCTAGCAAAACATACTAATCCATTCATTTATTGTTAAGAAGACTGACTTACCTTGTGCTTGCAGCAGTTGTGAGGACAATGCTTGAGGGTCACCTATGTGGGATGCACACAGTGCACTGCCTATACATGGTAAGTTACAGGTAATGTGATGTGTGTGTCATCCATTGTACTGTGTGTGAGAGTCAGAGAGAGATGTTAGTCAATCCCTGGGATCCCTACAGTGTCAGTGTGTGTGCTATGTGCTACCTCTTTGCCAAGGCCTGAGCATACTGGGCGTGCCTCCATCTGCCTGCAGAAGCAGGCTCAGGGGCCTCTTCCTCTGTGTCCCTCTGTGCCTCTGGGACCTTGGCAATGGTGGTAGGTGTGTGGCCCTTCCCCGTGCTGTTCCTGCTGCAGCTGTCTCCACAGGATCATATTGTGAAGCATGGCACATACTATGAACGTGTGTGCACATGTGGCTGGAGAGTACTGCAAGGCTCCACCAGATATGTCAAGGCAGTGGAACCATGATTTAAGCATCCCAAACACATGCACTATAATGATCCTGGTTTGTGCTTTTGCCTCATTATAGCATTCTTGTGTAGGTGTGTGTGCATTTCTGATAGGTGTCATCATCTGTGGCTCCAGTGAATAGCCAGCATCCCCCATCAGATGGAAATATGGGATGCCCCCAATGGCAAATGCCTGGAGCAGCTGTGATGAATGCCAGATGTGGGAGTTGTGATAGCTTCCAGGGCTGCCAGCACACACATTAGTGATAATGCCCTGGGAATTGCACATGACCTGGCAGTTGATGGAGGGGAAGCCCTTGCGGTTTATGTAGACCTTACCCTGTTCACTGGGTGGTGCTTTGATATGGATGTGCATGCAGTCTATGGCACCCAGTACCTCTGGGTATTCTGCTACATGGTGGAAGAGACACATATTACTGTTCCTCTCCTCACGGGTGTTGGGGAAGTAAATGTGCTTACTGGCATGTGGTAGCATGGCATCCAGGAACTGGTGGAGTATCCTGGATGCAGATGCCTGTGAGACCCCCATCATGTCTTTGGAAAGTAACTGTAGCTAGAATTCGTAAGGCTACAAATACCTTGGTATCCACTGGGATGGGTACCCCTCTGTTGGCTATAGGTCTGAGTTTAGGCCGGCACAGCTCAGTGATTTTCTGAAGTATGTCTCTGTCCACCCTGTAGTGCTCTACTATCTCCAGCTCATGTAGCCCCTGATAAGTTAGCTGGGGTCTGAACACTCTTCTCCTCCTCCTCAGTCTGTGGCAGTTGTCAGCATTATCTTCCTCTCCACCCTCAGCTTCTAGCACATACTGATGGATTAGAGCAATGGCAGCCCTAACATTTTTCCAATTCCCCCGCATGTATACACCAATAGTGCAGAGTTTGTGGGGAAAAAAATAGACTGTAAGGTGTTTCCATAGATTATGCTGTTGTGCTGCAGATGCTGCCTGTATGATTGGTTGACTATGATGCATTCCACCTGCTAGCGATGTTATTTGTTCTTGATTGCTTTTATTCTGCTATTTTTCCTTTTTTCCTTTTTTTTCCCTTCCCATTTCCTCCCCTTTAAAGCCCCGAGGCGCACCACGCAAACCCGATGCCCAAATATAAACAGTCCTGCTATTTCTGTTTTTTTTTTGTTCGTTTGTTTTAGAGCCGGTATGCACCATGCATACACATTTAGTTAATGTAAGCATGAAGAAATGTCCCTCCCTTGATGTGAATATGCTCTTCATTTCATGGAATAAGTCAATACAGCCTCAGACACACCCCCTTGCTTAGCTGTGCTTAGCTAAGCTTATCTGTGTGCCATAGGGCTTCAATGTGCTTACAACATGCCTGACACCCTCCCTTTTCATGTCTGTTGTTCCTCTTAGTTACAAAAAGACCTACACGGTAAGATGCAGTTTGGCACTTAGAAGATTTTTGTGATTCAGTAAATGTCCCCTCATTTGCATACTACACTGCCTTAGTCCATAGTTACTGCACTACCACACAGTCTTTCCCCTTGACAACCACTGTTCTCTGGTATTGTTTTGATTCTGCATGCCATAGACTATAATGGCAAAATGCAGATTTCCCTTAAAAGTGAGTTTTCACATTTTTTTTTGCATGCCACTGCCCTATGCTTAAATGGCAGAGATCGGCCCCAAAAAATAACTTTGATTTTAATAAAAATGAAGCACTTTTCCATGCCAATGGCCATATATTTGGCCATTTGCATGCCTAAAGAGTATAACACATGCTTTTTTGGAGATGTCATGTCTCTGTTTTGTTATTTGCAGAAATGTATTCGGTTAGTAACCAAATACATTTCTACAACTAACACTGTTCTTGCATGGATACCTGCCTGCTTGCTGAATAACTAATTCACCTTATTTGCATGTTTTTCACCAGCAAATGAGATAATTAGCATTCTTCACTGGTTTCCATGCAAGAACATTGTAGGCAAGCTAATGCAAGTCAAAACAGTAGTTCACTGGATTGCTCGGCGGTCATATTCCTTGCAGGAGTGGCTACACTGTTCCTGCATAGAAAAATAGTTTATTGAACTTTGAAGAATTAAGGATGGAATGATTAGCAGAAGCCAAACAAAACAAAGAAAAACATCAGTTCTTGATGGATTCCCTTCATCCATATAAACACATCCAAGATGCAAGTTTGCTAGATCTTTCACAAAAATGCAGGACAGAGTAATAAAAAAGGCTAATGCATGGGGATATGCAAGCATTACAATGTTATTAAAATGAAAAATAGATGTATTGTATTTCTTATATTATTCCAGCATTTTATTCAATATAGATTATAAAGGCTTCATAACAATGAGACTGAACAACTTAAAATAGACCACACACTATCTGACCCATATTACTCCTTAGAACTGTGACATCTGTAATGGTAAAGCAATACAAACATGTCTCACATTCAGCATTCTTCTTAAGGAAGGCATAGGGTAAAACTAAGCCTAGGTGAAGGGATAAGGTGTTCCTCTCATGGAACCCAACCCAAACATACCAAAATATTTCTGATTTCTCTGGCCTACCAAATTTATTGTGGACCCTAGCCCCTACCTATTACCTCATATGGAAAGTCACAGAAATCAAATACTGCTTAGTCCCTCATTCACAGTCAGTGTGATGGATGGATATATTTCAGAAATATCATTGCATAGTGGTTGCAGCTGATTCAGACATACCATAAGAAACGAGAGCAAGGTAAGTACTGTAGAAGACAGTTAAGTGAATATTCTTCCTGTGACACAGAAGGCATTGTATAATGGACATATAAACTTGTGCTCTGTTCTGTGTAGAGCGCATTGTTTTTATGATGTGTGTATGAGATATAGGTTTACCATACATAAACTAGAAAATTTGTTCCTAGTCATCCACAGTTCACTGTAACATAATAGCTACTCCCATTGACGTGTAAGCAGATCAGACTTTTTTCAGTCACTAATAATCACAAAAAAAGAAAAATCATCATTCTAAACAGGGCAAACTGCATTAAATTTTCAAAAAAAATGTTGACCTAATTAAAGAATTGAAAAAGTGTAGTGTGATGGCAGGCACAGGTGAAGTAGGGTCTAATTAAAGTAATGTTTATCATTGTTGATCTACTTTCTTGGTATCTGATTAAAGGCAAACGCAATATGCAGTAGATTTAGAAGGATGATCATAGGTCAGAAGTTAGCCCTTTAGTGTCAGCCTTTGAAATATATGTAAGACTGAAATTTTACTTGTCCTAGCTGCCCTGCCATCTTAACATACAGGTTGTGCTTTGGTGTTATTTAGCTTTGGGAACCGACAGCTTCATCTCTATCTTTGAACTGATATTGATGGTGTGATAAATGGCTTCTGCTCCAGATCACTTACATAAGTGAAGGTATGGAGGTGACCAGGTATGGGTGAAATCTGCAGTTATGCTGTGGTTTTAGTAATTGTATACCACACCACTGTGCTACTGATGTAACACTGGGTAATAAAAATGTATTCTGACCCTACTATGATGTCAGAGGAAAAGCCAAGTTGGAGTTTTGAACTGGAGCAGAGTTACAGGATGATTAAAGCTGTCGGCTATGCTACGTTGAAGGTCTAATAAAGATGTTTTCATAGATGGATGAGAGAAGTATATGAAGGTAGCATTCATACATATTATGGCACTTGTCATTTAAAGCATGTGTGAGTCACAACCTACTATGATGTGAGTACTTACAGTAAACCCATATTTGAGGTATGGCTCTTACATCTTTAAACCATGTTACAGTACTTACATAAAAACAAATTATGCTACAAAATAATCTATTGTTGAGATTGCTGAAACTTAAAACATTTATAAAAACACCAATTTTCATTTTATTTTTCAGTTTGAATTTCAATCATATATCAACTGTGGGCCTACCTACTTTTCAGAAAGTTCTAAAAGACACCAGTCTTGGACCTATGGACAAAAGAATTCTTAAACTCATATACTGATCTTTGAAAAATTGCCAAACACATATTTAGGTATTAAGCATGTCTTTCAAAAATAGATTCTAAAAATGAGAGTGTTTGTTTTCTCCTTTTACTTCTTTTTTTTTGCTTTTTATAACATTAAAAGTTAAATGTAAGTATGAATACAAGAATAATGATTTTAATAGACACTAGACCTATCTACACATTAAACTGATGAGCTCTTGTATGTAAATTCATTTTTTTTATTATCATTGAATCCATTACTTACTAAACTCATCCAAGAGAAATTTAAAATGTAGGCCTATGAAGAATCCTGATTATTTTATTTACTTTTTACTGATTTATAATTAATTCACTGGTGTATTGTATGGGTCATGTTTGACCTATTTCAAAACAAACATGAAATAGCTGAAAACAAAAAATAAGCCCACCAAGACCTATATCCAAAGTAAATAAATAAATCATTAAATACATACATACATACATACATACACGCATAATAAATGATTAAATACATACATACATACATACAAGCATAAACAAACATATATATGGTAACTCATATAAAATGCTCTGGTGAAATAAATGTGATGTCACACCTTTGCAAGCCACATCCTCTGACAATATGCAGGGTTTTTCCCTATTATAATACTGAAAAGAGATGTCAACACTCATAACAAGACTAAGAAACTCTTCATGATAACTTAGTTCCATGGCACAGAAGGAAAAATCCTTACCTGCATCCCAGAAGATCCATGATCAAATAATGGCAAAGGAGAAGGGTTGAATAAGTAGTTGACATAACCACAGCAATCCTGTGGTGAAGTAGATGGCCTGGGATCACTGTAGTAGCAGCTTTAAGGGCCTGTAAGCTATTCTCTGCAAGCTATATAGCATGTGGTTGGGAGGTTGCTCATGTGTAGAAGCTTGAATGCACCTCTTGTAGACAGCTGCTGTAGATTGGTGGAGCTAGGGCACAGTAAGTAGCAGCAGTATGATGCTGCATCAGTGACATTCATCTCCTCACCAACCCCTAATGTGGATCAGTTAAAAAGCCAGCAGAGGGTGAGGCAGATCTGTTAGACCTTCTGAATGATGGGAGGAGATTGTGGCAGCTGATGGTCAGCTGCAGTAAGCTGAAAATTTTCACAAAACAATAACAACCATTTTGTTCCCTTCACCCAACAAATCTAAAGTCTTATTTTTTACAGGAATTTATTAATTCATATTTCCTTATTAAATATGTCTTCTCTATGAAATGAAAGCTTATTTTTTATTCAGGGCATTACAGAGTATGTTTGACCTATATAAACAAAAAATCAGGTGAACTAATGATACAATGTTTTATTTGATTTTCTTTTAAAGAAGGGATTCAATGAGCTTATAACAAAAAAAAATCAGTAAAAGTACAATATAGATGAAAAAGGACTACTGTTAATGCTTGCCACAAAGGATCAGGCCATCCTATCCCTCCAGTGTTTTGTAGTTTTTGATTTTAACATAACATTGACATTTAGTCAGTGACATTAAATGAACTCTTGTTTCTGCAATTCTTTTTTCATTCTTGTGAAAATAATTGTCATTTCCAGATCCAGCAACATTGTGTTAGCTGCTCTGAATTTATACTATTATCAGGTTTTCAAAGCTAAAAATAAACAATGAATGGCAGAAAAGTATAACTGTGCTTACTTTTATTAAGTAGCATTTAAATTAGAAATGTATTATTGGTTAGTGAAGGCAACAATTTTCATCAAATATCAGCACAAAATAGTAAAAGTCTGAAATAACCTTGGTAAATACAGTTCCAAATGCGAGGAACCTCATCTTTCATTCAAAGTACTCATTACGCATAATCTGTAGATTTAGTTTATACAAGCTGTTAATGGCAACTAAAATCTTCAACTCAAATGTAAACCTTTTACACTTTGCCTCATAGCTAAAACTGCATTCAATGTGAATGTCTTTATACACAGGATAACACGTTCTCCTTTATTCCTACTGCCACTTATTTTAACAAATGGGAACTGTTTTTAGCTACCGCATATTTTTAATAATTTTAATGCTATGCTACTATATACTGGTCCAAGAAGTATCCTGTGTTTCCCCCTATTTTAATGATCTTTGGTAAACTAATTAGAAAACTGTATGGGTCATGTTGGACCCATTTCAGACATAGCATGAAATGGTTGAAAATGACTATATCCAAAAAAAAGAAAAAACATATTCATAACATAACACCACATCTGTTTGCTAGATCATTTTATAAATGTTATTAAGGTATTTTATAGACACTACTAAGGTATTTTTCTCCCATGATATATACATTTCCATCAGAGTATTTCACAAATATGTATGAAAATAACCAAAAGTTGATGGTTATGGTTATTTCCATCACTTCTCTATTATTAAATTCCAATCCCCATTTTTGAGAAAACAAGTTCTTTTTAAGCAGATATTTCACCAGCCATTAAAACAATTTGCAAAATATGTAATGCTGAAGAAATGACTAAATATAGCAAACATCAAAAGAAAAGACTTTACTGAATTAAACAGAAACTAAGCTCATGCCATGATGAGTATGAGACAGCCAAGAAAAGAACATAGTATTTGCCCCTTGTCATCATCTTCAGATGTAATGCTCACCTTTCTGCAGTGGTGCTCAAATAAAGACCAAAGAAGACTTAATGATATGGCAGAAGACTAAAGTCTATGATATCAACCCATTTGTTTCAGGTAACACTTTGGAGGGTCCACCTGCCTCTTCCACTCCTTGTTCCACGTAGTCCACGCTCCCTTGGATTTCACCAGCTCTGTACTAGGCCACCTTTGTCAGTAGAGTATTCTTTTTGTGTTTATCCAAGATGGTGCCTAGATTTTAGTCAAATTACTTTTAAAGAGTCAGAAATTGTCATGGAATGAAAATATAATCATATCATTTATGTTTTTCAGGAAATGGTTATTTTATGGTGATTACTACAAATTTCTGAATATGAAGATTGTCAATCATATAACAGTAGTCAAATGAACCTTCTTTTATGAAATTATATCAAAGGTTAGGAAAGGAGAACTCAGATTAATCACAGGAACAATAAGCATTCTAGCATGAAGGGAAAACACAAATCCATATAAATTAATTATTTTTCTCTAAATATAATAACCTGCAAACCTTGTTCAGTGTAAGATGATTATGAGAATATATGTGTATACACTGAATGTAGAATAAAAAAAGAACATCTTATCACTTGCAAAAAGAGAACTGAAATTTCACCCATCAGCATACCTTTAGACTTGAAACTACCAAGTTGCGTTTTGCAGATAGGGTAGTAGATAGGACAATCAGGCTTCCACAGAGAATTGTGAGTTAGGGTATGTGATGTTCTTGCAAGAAAAATATAGTTGTAATAGGTATTTGATATTAACTGCAGCAGAGAAGGGAATATCAGATGGAAAAGTTGTCTTATTCTATCTTCATCAAAATGTAGCCTAATGGAATGAAGCACATGTTTCACAAGAAAAAAAACTCTTAAGCATTAAAATTCATAGAGTATTATGACTTACTAAAACAAAACAATTACACTTCAATCTATACACAGTATACAAATTAACTTCATTAAGTTGTATATAATTTTCTAAAATGTGCTTGAAATAAAATCTGCATCAGATCTGATAAAACAAACATTCACATTTGATTGGTGGAAGTGCTTCGATTTGCTGTTCAAACTGAGTGTGTCTGAGTGTATCACCACTGTGCTGGATTGGTGCAATTAGAGCTGGTTTTGCAAGCCATATCACTTGGGGTTGAGTTCCTTCTTCCTGTAGGTATATTCTTTATTGTTTCTTCCACTATTTTTGCAAGCCGTGGGTATTTTGAGCTTACGTTTTATCCTAGCTGTGATATCTAAATTTATGTTAAAGCTGTTATCACGGCATCTTTTCCAATTTATAGTAGCTCTTCAGCAAACCACTAATTATTGCAGTTTCCTTTACTGTCTTTTGCACTCATATTTCACTGCCTGCTGCAGCCATTCTGGGTTTCATCCCAGTCATAGCAGTAGACTACTGATTATTTCATAATTGTGCTAAGCAGCTGTGGTGGCACTTGAGGGAAATCATTTATACTAAGCCATTGTTGTAGCACTGAGCCAGCTTGATATTTATTATTTCATATATCCTTTATTTATTGCTACACTTTTTAATGATGTTTGTAACCTTTGTTTGTTGATATTGTAGGTATGTAATTGTAGCTCTGGTGCTTTGACTTGTTAATCTTAGAGTTCTAGTATATAGACCCTTCCTACATACTCACTTCATTAGCCCTCATCAGTACTTCCTATTTCACAATAGGCAAATCTTATTTCACAATAGGCACTAATTATCATGAAGCCACAGTCTAATCACCCATTGCCATCGGGATATCAGTAGGAGCATTGCTCACACTAGTTTGATTCTTCCTGTAGACATATGCTCAGAATGGTTTGATTCTTCTAGTAGACAATTCTACATGTGAGATGTGCAAGTATCTGCTAACCTTGCAGGCCAACTTCTATTCAAAGGGTATATCTGTTCCCAGCATGTTGTCAGTTCCAACACACACTTCACACAACCATGCCTACTATGTCCTATACAGACAAATAAGGCTTCTTTTGTTGAGTCAGTCAAAAATTCTCTGGCTAAATCTCAAAGACCTCCTAGATGAGAGTTTGGTATACAGGACAATGAGTGTTGCACTAACAGTTAAACAAGCATACTCTTTGCTAAAAACATACCTGAAAGGCCAAGTGGCACAGTGGTTAAGGTGTATGCCTTTCAAGCATAAGGGGCAAGGTTTGATTCTCACCACTGGAACGAGTTTCACAAATTAAAGATGTATATTTAATAATGTGTATAGCGCGTTGTGTTAATGCATACTCCTGTTGTATCATGAAGTAGTTAGGTAGGGGGTTTGAATCCTGCACTGGGCAACTGTGTGTGGTCTCCTTGAGAAGGAGCAACCTTTTAGTTGGGAGGGTGGCCTAATGGTTAAGGTGTTTGCCTTATAAACACAAGGTGCAGGGTTTGAGTCTCACAAGGGATAACTGGCTAGGCTTAAAATGGCTCACAAGGGCAGTTAGCCTAGAACTAATCTATGATCCTATGATCTATAAGAAGTCACAGTCCTTACAGGCCTTCCTAACTCTTGAAAATATACATGGCTGTGTAGTTACTGAAACATGGTTTCAGATTAGTATTACGGCCCCAACACTCCAGAGCCTCAGTACCTACCACTCCTTCAAACCCATGATACTATTAATAGAGGGGTATATCTGTATTACTAAGAAGTCATCTCATCTACAGACTCATAAACCAAGACAACAACCTTGAACTCCTAAATATCATTTTTATGCTAAATAGAACTCTGTTCCATATTAGCTTCACATTCTGTATCCCCCCATATCACCTACAGCCCATGAGGCATATCTAAACAAATTGACATATCTTCCTATGAAGTCAAAGACTACTCTCTTCAGAGACACCAGATATATTTCCATTGACTAGGAAAACTACACCACTTCAAATAAATAGGCACAGATATTCCTGAATTGTATTAATACCAGCTTCTTACAAAAACTGGTTCAAGTCCTAGCCAGGAGTGTAAAAATATTGGACTTGATTCTCGTCAATATAGCCACCTTATGCTCAACACCTTCAGTTATGTTGCTGATCAAATCTCTCTATAGTTTTGTGACAAACACTATGAGAGTAAAATCTGATTTACAACAAAATCCTTCTATATTTATAGACTGCTCTAAAACAAATCTAATCCAGCTAACCAATGACCTGATGAAATGTAAGCATCCTCCTAACCTTAATGAACCCATCTTGCTTGCTTCGGCATTTGCAGATAATTTCTATTCCCAGCTCCATGAAATTCATCAAAAGATCTCTATCCATAAGACATAAATGAAATGCCAAATTCAGGAGAAAGAACTCTATTTTGGAACCTGATTATAAACAAACAATACAGTAAGAGAAAGAAACTCACGGCAAACTTAATACTCTATCATCCAGAGATGAACTAAAACAAAATCAAGAAAGAACTCAGAAACAAATCAAAATTCTCCAAACCTAAGTATGAATTGGATGACCAGAAAGCCTTCTTCAGCTATTACAGAAAATGTAGAGGTAACATCCAGCAATGCTATATTAGCAGAGAAATTCAGGTCTAACTTTACATCCTTACCTCCCTCTAACTTTCCCTGAATTATTTGAACCCCTACAGCACTCTGATCATCTCAGAGCAAGTCCTGAAGGCTCTGTTGTAGGCCAAAATCACTAACTCCATGGGTTCTGATAATCTGCCAGGCTGCCTACTTATCTGCATCAGACAATGCTGGTAGGCTTGCTACTATGACTGTTCAACCTCAGCCTCTCCAGTGAATTCATACAAGAAGAATGGAAAACTTTGGCAGTCATCCTTTTCCACAAAAAGAGAGTCACTACTGATCCAGGATGCCACAGACCTATAAGCCTTATCAACTTTATCTGCAAAGCAATGGAATGCATCATTAGAGAACTTATTGGCAAGAATATAAGTAGCTTGCAAGTTCTTGACCCAAGTTAATTTTGGTTTGTGAAAGGCATGGCCTGCCTTCTTAACATTTTGGCCTCCTTTTAGCAAGTCACAGATGGAGTACACTCAGGCAAATCAGTTTGTTCTACCTAAATGAACATGACCTTGTCCATCGATACGATTTCATATTCTTGCATTGTTGATAAGCTAATCAAACTAAATATAACCCCCTACCATACCCACTGGGTTGCAAACTGGCTAAAATACAGAACCTTATCTAACAATATAGTAGGCATGTTGTCTTTGAAAAGACTAGTTGAGAGTGTTGTCCTCTGGGATCGATCCTACAACCACTTCTCTTTGGTATTTACATCTCTGATGTTATGGCTTACATCCAAGGCCAATGACTAATCATGTTTGCAGATGACTGAAAAAATTGAGTTGTCAATAACTCCCCATCTGACTTCCAGATTCTGCAGAAGTGACTAACACACAGATAAGCAGAGAAGACTGGGCCATGGTCTAAAACTAAATATAAAAAATGCAGTACTGTTTTTTTTGGCAAAACTGGGCACCTATGTACCTTCCACATAGGTGACACTGTTTTGAAAGTTGACTCAGTCATTATGTACCTGGGCACTTTCAATGACAATGAACTATTATTTGATAATTGTGCATTCATTGTTGTTAAAAAAATCTTTTTACCTAGCCATACTAATCCTCAGGGTTAATTTCTCCAGCTCTAGGGAAATTATTATTCATCTCTACTCTTCCCTTATCAGACCTATAATAGATTAATATGGTACCTTTGATATATACTTGACTAAGCAAGACAACAAAGTATCCTCACTAAGATAATTATTAGCATGTTTTTCTTGAATTACCCAGATTACCTCAACGTGATCTCTCTCTCTCTCTCTCTCTCTCTCTCTGTCTCCATGGTTTCCTAAAGACTTCTGGGAGGTGACCTATATCTAACCTACATAGTCTTGAAGTATACAATCCTATGTGACATCCTGCACACAAGCAAAAGTAATAACACCCACTCGAGAGATTTTAACATCCACCAAAACAAAAATAGTACCTGCTGTTGACATAGATATACATTTCAGGGTATTTTATGAAATAAATTCTTTTGTATATAAAATAAAGTAGTCCCGTTAACCTCTTTAAACATAACCTAATGGATGAACAACTATAAACACACCCAGATTCTGGTCCCTGAAGTCCTCATTGAAATGGGTCAAAACTAAGGATAACTCAGTCACATTAATGGATATCTATGATTTGGGATACTGAGGCTAGGCTATTTCTGGTCCTCTAGGCCAATAGCCTAGTATTAACCAATGATCCCATGATTCAGCAGAAACATGTATCCTACATGTTACTTTAAACTGTAGTTTCATTATAAGCAGCTGCTTTGCTTTTTAAATACGTTTTAAGTTTTTATTGCTTTATAAATAAGTTTTTTTTAGTTTTTAATCAGCCATTTTTATTTTATTTTGCCTATATGCCTGGAAATAAAAATGCTTTCATTTTTGCTGTTTTTTCCCCTTCTGCAGTTGAGAATGGAAGATGGTTATGTTTTCTTCGTATAACTAAAATGCCAGAATTTGGTGCCATAATACAATCCTGAACTTATGCTTCATGGGGACAAACCATTTTTAACTAAACTGTATGCGACAACCTTGCTGCTAGTTTAGAAACATAAGGTGCTAGATCTTCATTTTAACTTAAATACAGCACCATAAGCAATTCATGCCTCTGAGTCATAATTTCCCTTTCTCACCTGCCAAATGAATCACTACATTGGAGGAACTATGTAAATATAAAATGTACCAATAAAACCTTAATGTAACATTTTTCAATACAAATTACATTTTTTAATACAAACTAGTTTTGTATAGGTAACCTAATTGTATACATTTTATTTATTTATTTATTTTATTTTATATTTGTTGACCGGGATAGTCTAAGTGGATTTATGTCCATTTTGAGTAGAGTCCCAGGGAGATAAGCTCCAAGAGATTACTAGATAACTAGCATACAGGTACTAGTTGTTATACAGTTAAATACTACAAATTTTAAACAGTTCAGGAATCTTCACAGTTTATACAAAAAACATGTTACAAGCATTAGATAAGATATATGTGTAACCAAGTCATAAATGTGGAGCTTTTCTCCCTGAGCCTCCTCTGAAAATGGGTTATGTAACTCATACGGAATATACCAGTAAGCAAATGTCAAATAAATAAATAAAATTGCCAATTGATATAAATTTACTGATCAAGCTTCCCTGTCTAGTATTCTACATGTATCTACTCTGCCCCCTCCCCCACCTTGGTAGGACATAATGTTGCCCATATCAGGTAATTGTTTGTAAGGAAGTATTGGTCTGACTTATCACAGCTGATCTTTTTCTTATACAAGAGGTGATTTTGCTAGTTCTTAGAAAAATCATTAATTTATTGATTCACATTGTGTTATTTAGTTTCATTTATTTTAAAAGGAAGGTTATTTTATTTAACATTTGTTTACTGAGAAAGTCCATCTTCTTGGAATGAAGTCAATTTTCAGCAGAGGCCCAGGGAGAAACGCTCCAGACACATGTATTTGTAACATGGGAGGAAACTGGAGTAAACTCACATAAATGCAGGGAGGCTATGCAGACTCCACACATAAGGCACTCTGGACAAAAATTGAACAGGAGAACCTCTTACTGTGTGAGATGACAATGCTACCGCTGCACCACTGTGCCATGCAAGTTCATGGGAAAGGATCAGTGCTGCCCTTATAGGACTGCAATCTCCTCAAAAAGCATAAAGAAGTAACAGAAAATCCTAATATGGCTTTGCATGTCAGCACCTTGATTCAAAATCAGGACACAGTGCTTTAAGTAAGCATAGCATTATAATTACCGACTTGCATCCTACTTTGCACACGTCACTATTTTAGCTTGAGTAGTTTTAGGTTTAGGAGGTCTCTGCTGAGTTTGTAGGTATGGCATTTCATGTCCACTGACAAGTGAAAACAAGAGGGCTAAACTGCTGCCATGAACCTTTTCACAGAAAATTCCCTTAATAATTTTATGATACTTTGATGCTGGTGCATTTTGCTTAAGGCGCAGTAGCCTCTCACTTACTGTATAATACAAAAGCTTGCTTGAGTTCACCACCTAGACTATCTCTGTTATCATACTCATGGGGTTAATTCCCTGACTTCTCATATGTGCTGTGCATGGCTTTGCTTTGTACATTAGCCTACACTCCCACTCACCCCATATCATGTACTTTATTCTTAAATGGCTATTCTCTCTTCCTAACCAACCCCTCTGCCATTCCAGTAACAGCTTCTTTCAGTGAAGTTACTTCCACTGACAAGCTGAAGCAATATCATCTTCTATATCTATCTTTTCTTTCTCTTTTTCCTTTTTCTTTCCTTTTCTTTATCCAGTCCACATACAACTATCAAACAACCTAAACACAACATAGACTATACTAACACTTTAATTCCTATTATTCTTAACTTTGTTTATTTACTTACTTATTTTATTGTTTTTGTCAGCTGGGGTAGTCTGACTAGACTGTTGTAGCACCATTTCAGTGAAGTTGAGGTAGATGTAGAAGGCAGAAAGTATGAGTTTGAATTTTTTTGGAAGGAAAAAATTGTCAAGGGGAAACTAGGGACAGCAGAAGTGACACTAAGGGCAAAGGGATAGAAAACTGTAGGAACTCATGTTTATCAAGTTGTTCTATAATTTCTCATTCCATTACTTTCACTCATGTTACTACTGCTGACCTTATTATTATCAGCCACTATCCAGTCTCCCCACTCACCTACAAGTCATGCCCTAATCTTTTCACTGCTCTTCATAATCATTATCCAGACCTAGCCTGCATAATAACCAACACAAACTCTAGACCATACTCCATCCAAATAATCCTGCAACAAAAATATAACTATATCACAAATGCCATTAAGAAACAACTTAAATAGGCTGTACCCTATTCTTATTACACTTTTATGAACTTGGGATCGCTACTAAAATACACAATAAAAATATAATTACTCTCACTCCAGACAACAAACCAAAATCAAAAACCTAACTATAGCATGCATCACTACTGCTAGACATAATAGCAAATGGAACATCCTAGAAGCATCGTTGCTCACTAATCAATCCTATGGTGTAGCCATTATTGAAATCTGCTAAAGAATGACTACTTCCTTTAACATTATACAATTTACACTTATACTGTGCTCACCAATAACAGAATCGGCCACAGACAAAGAGGTGTCTCTCTACTATTCAATAAGAACAATGCCTCCCTACAAGCACTAATAGTGTCCAGTGTCACAAATACAAATAACAGACAACTAAATGGGTTCACAAAACTATAGGACTAGGCAATCGTAATAATCTTCACTGGTAACCTACAAAATCCTAACCCAAGCCTGTTCAGATTTAGCAAGGTAGATACTACTTAATTAAACTGGTCAATTTCTTAAAGAGGTTGACCAGTTGCAATGGATGAGGACAAATCAGTACACACTGCATACTAATTACCTAGACATTGCAAAGGCATTCCATACTCTGGAATCATATATAAACTCTTACAATCTAAATGTAACTCCCTGTGTAACTCATTGGATAGCAAACTGGATACAAAATAGAACCTAGAAAATTAGGGTGGGCATGTCTACGTCCTCCCAAAGACCTGTAATTAATGGTGTAACCGAGGCTTCAGCCCTTAGGCCACTACTGTTTTGTATTTAATTCTCAGAGGACAAATCAGATGTGAAGGAATTATGGCTGACTAATTCTGCTTACAACTGTTACCCTGATGCCATAGTGAACTCCCCAGCAGACACCAAAATGTGTCAATACCATGGACTAAAGCTGAATGCATAGAAATATATAATACCCTTCAGCAAACATGACATCCCTTGTAACTATGATATTGACAGCACTGCTTTGAAAGTTGATCCTATAGTCAGGTATCTGGAAACCTATGTTAACAATGAACTGTCCTTTGATCACCATGTATCAGCTAATGTAAGGAAGTGCTTTTTCATCACAGTTTATATCTAAATTTATGGTATCATGGTCTACCCTCTTTTTGGTATCAAACAATCTATTAAGAGGTGACTGCTGCCTCACGTAATAAGCTTTGACAGACATCTTTCCTGTTGCACATCCACAAATTCAATGGTAGTATGAGTACCCAATCAAGGGATCTCAATCTCTTTTGCAACAGAAGTAGAACATGTTGGATGGATGTATATGCATTGCAGAGACTACCTCTTCTATGGAAGTATCTTCCACTCCATACATAGTGAAGTACTTTCTTAACTCTGTTCATAGGTAATTTGGAATAATGGATAGGGAAATGCAAAGTCAACCCTGGTTTAATAACCATGTACCTCATGGATAGGGGTAAGACGTAAATGTCCTAACATTTCCTTATTCTGCCTGTATTATTTGTATGCAAAATAATAAGGTATCACTACCTGCCCATTAAAAATTCTCCTCAAATATATATTTTTTAACAAAAACTGATTTATTGCCTATGGCATTATGTGTTATCACTAATAGAGAAAAAATACAGCTATGTTTGCATGTAACACCCATGACTGTTTTAGAATCTAAGTTGTAGCCCAAGACTATAAAACTATCATATGACTTAAAGCTTGTCCTGCACAGTGTGCCAGCTATAGAACTCTTATCTGTCATCAAGCAGATAAATGTCACCTCTTTTAGCCAAAGTTTCAAGGACATAATTTTCAACCAAATTGGGTTGGTACCCCCTAATTTGTAACATTTCCTGAAATTTTACTCAGTTCTGAAAACAGAGTCATCAGAGGTAAGCAAAGAAATTATGCTCATTTGCTGTCTAATGACACCCTATTTTGACATAAATGGTGATGACTATGAAATGCAGCAGTGAATAACTGTGAGTTGGTTTCCTATAAATGCATGAGTAAAGTCATCAGTTGGTTTACTCCTTGGTTATCTTAACATCTAGGTAATTGACCTCATCCATATAGCAAGACTGGAAAACTATTAAAAAATCTGTCAAAGTTTCCATATACTTATTGAAATATCTGACCCCTGACCAAATAGATGTCATCCAGGTAACAGAACTAATTCTGATAAAATTTAAACTTGTCAGCTTTAAATAAAATACAACTCTCCCATCTCCAAAACAAGATTAGTATAACACATCACGCATGCTAAGCCCATAGATACTGCAGTCCTCTGATGGTTATACCCCTTGTCAAAGAATACAAAATTGTTATATAAAATGTCCATAATGGTTTCTACAAATTGCATCAATCCCAACCCTCCCTGTGTGGATAAATGAAAATAAGCTTTTGATATGAACTATTACTAACCACTGGTCTCTTCTAAAGGGAGTATCTCTCATGTTTTCCAGAAATTCCCATGAATTCTTCAAGATATGGCTAATGTTGTCCAGGCAAATATTGAAAGATCCATTGATTTATTTAGAAAGTGGCTCTGTTTTAGAAAGAGAAATACTGAAACTAAAGGTCTCCATGGAGCAATCAAGATGTTGGAATGGACCTTCAGGATACCAAAAATCAAAGGAAGCATAGGAAGGCGTATCACTATATAAAGAAAAACGTGGGTTAATAATCCCTGTGTTAAGCAGTTCCTCAAAAAATATCTATTTTCTTATTGATATCACGCATTTCATTATGTAACACCATTTCATATTGTTCTGCTTCATTCAAAACTGATGTCATTCTAGTTACCTTACTGACAAACAACAGTCTGTCAAATGGCTTTCCTCATTATCCCCATACCTCCCCATCAAGATGGGAGTCCCCCAAGGACCAATAATAGGCCCCTACTGTTCAACATCTTTACTAATCTCCTATACACATCCTGTCCACAATCCTAACTCACAATAAGCGGATGATGCAACAGTCATCACAATCTCTGATAACCTCTTAGATTTAAGTACACTCACTCAAAAATCATTCAATGCTGTTGGAATTTGGCTTTCCAATAACCAGCTAATCTTAAATCTAAATAAAACAAAACTCAAGCTATTTCTTCCTAAATCCCTCAACCATCTTAAACCTTCTTTCTCTCTCATCCCTCAACAATACCACTATCACAGCTGAATCACACACTAAACTTCTAGGAGTCATCATAGATGACCAACTCAAATTTGATTAGCATGTGCTCAATTGCATCAAAAAAAAAAAGAAATACTAGGCCTGGGATTCAATAAACTCCATGCAGGAACAGTGCAGATTGTGTCACATACCCCCTTCATTGTAAAAGTGCCGTACGACCATAGCCATCAACTGTACAGGTTTCTACAGAATGCCCAGATTCCTGCCTCACATATATCTCACCCTCCCAGAGCAATAAAGTAGTACAAAGCCATAAATAATGGGGGGACAAAGCCACAAAGATAGGGACATGTTTTAAATACTGCACTGACAAACCCGACAGCTGATAGAATAAAAGGTTGCAATAGCATGAACTTCCTACAGGATATGAAGACTGAAACAGAAATGTCTGCCATGTGAAAGCACTGTATGGCCATAGCCATTAACTGTACAAGTGTCTGCAGAATGCCCAGATGCCTGCCTCACATACTTCTCACCCTCCTAAAGCAATAAAGCAGTACAAAGCCATAAATAATGGGGGGGCAAAGCCACAAAAATAAGGACACATTTTAAATATTGGTGACAAACCTGGCAGCTGATAGAATAAAATTTTTGCAGTTGTGCGGACGTCCTGCAGGGTAGGAAGACTGAAACACAAATACCTGCCATGTGAAAGCACTGTACGGCAATAGCAGTTAACTGTATAGGAGTCTGCAGAAGCAACAGATGCTTCCTTCACATAATTCTCACCCTCCTAGTGCAATAAAGCAGTACAAAGCCATAAATAATGGGGGAACAAGGCCACTAAAATAGGGACACGTTTTAAATTTTGCACTGACAAACCCAAAAGCTGATAGAATAAAAGGTTTACATTAGCACAGACATCCTGAAGGGTATGAAGACTGAAACACAAATGTCTGCTACCTGAAACTGCAATATGTGCAAAGCCCTCAACTGTACAGGTGTCTGCAGAATGCCCAGATGCCTGCCTCACATACCTGTCAACCTCCTAGAGTAAAAAACCTGTACAAGGCCATAAATAAATAAAAATATTTTTTTCCATACTAAGGTATGTTTAAGCATGGCTGAGCAAGTGTGCATGTTATGGCTGTCTGCCAAGCATTGCTTAAACACCCCAGGGGAAAGAAATAAAAATCAGGTGTTGATGGTTCGAGTACCAAGACAGGTACTTTATTTTTACATAGAAAAGCAGTGTTAAAATTATTACTTTTTGTAAATGATGTAGTAAGTGATATTTGTCAATCAGGGTAGTGTAGCTGGTCTAAAATGGAAGTGTGAGTGCATATAACATATGAAACCACCCATACATACACAAGTGTCCCATACAGTATAGTCACCCCCCTTGGTAATGTAATGAAAGCATATAGAGGGACGTCATGTAAAATAAATCATATACATTTACTGAATGAAGTCATTATTCTAATATTTTTAAAAATTAAAAGTGAGTGATGATTAGCAGTGCTCAGCTATGCTTAGCCTGTTTAAGCAATGCTTAGACGTGAATGCTAAGCAACAGTCAGCTCAGCTAAGTGGATTTGCACACTGTTAAGCAGTGCTCGACAATTTCCCCTTTAAGCATTACTAAAATTGGCTTACTGGGTTTGCACACCACTAAGCTGTGCTCAACATTTTCAAAATCAAACAATGATGGCAAAGCACGGGAATATGGCCTTATTTAAACTACACAAGTGGGAACACAGCCAGTACCTGTTATAGTTCAATCTGTTCAGGAACCAGGGCTGGTGTAGGTGAGTGTTTGCCCTTTAGGGTGCAGCACTGGGGCATTGTGGAGTCCAGGGTCATGGCTGGACTCCTTGTAAGTAACCATGATGAGAGACTGTGACAGGGCAAGTACCAGGGCTCACAATATAAAGCAGATGCCTGGGACCATCTTGCCTATGATCTCACCAGTGCTACTGGTATCCCCTGAACTGGTGAGCAGGTTCTGCACCTCTATGCAGAACTAAAGCAGAGGATCCAAGATGCCAGAGACAACCGTGCTACAGCAGTTTGCAAGTATCACAGATACAGGTGTACTAAAATCTAGCCTGAGGATGTGATAGACAGGTATGCATAATGTTTATTTTTCTCCCCTATAGCTGCAGCACAGAAGGCTAGTAACATCAAAGCCATGCCGACAGACTGCTGAGGCTACGCTGACAGGCTGGTGAGTAAAAATCTATTTTGTGGTATATTTTGCAAATAACTAAGAACAGGTACATTGTGCATTGCTAGTAGGTATACTGCTACTGTGTTAACTGAATAAATAAAGTTTGCCCAACTAATATTGAACTGAAATAATCATTTATAACACAAACTGTTTAATACTCTGGTATGTTATTGTAGACTTAGAATGGAGTTGTAAAACAAGATATAAATGCCCTGTGTTAACCTTTGCTTTACAGATTGTAGTAATTCAAAGGATTATTGCACAGCACACTATCAGTCATGCATGCATCACATGATTACAAGTTCTGACTGTCTAACCAAGAGACTAATAGGCAGAAACCAGTAAAACAAGGAACAGCAGTTCCCCAGTAGCTCAGTGTCATGAGAAATAGCTTAGTTGGTATTTTGCACACTCAGACACTGTTGGAATCCAGGGAGTGGTACTTAGATATATATATATATATATATATATATATATATATATATATATATATATATACCTACATATATATATATATATATATATATATATATATATATATATATATATATATATATATATACACATATATAAACCAACCTCTTACTGCAAGGCATCTGCAAAAAGCACAGCAAAGTGTTAGGATAAAGGTCAAACAATAGTGATATCCTTGAAATATGGCTGTCATATGCATAGAAGTCTGATATATGGGGCATGGTTTGCTTTCCCATACAATTCCAGATAGATTTCAGGTCTGAAACACAAATGAATGTCATTATTTACTGATGTCAATGCTCACATCATCCCAGTGATTTGTCAGAATCCAACATCTGTTATGAGCAACAGACCAAACATATGAGCCACCCATCTGGACAGTGGAGAGGTATGACCACAGTCATGTAACAGAAGAGAAAAACCCATGATAGCTGTCAACCATGTCACCCAGCACCTTTTGAACCACAGTAAGACCAACACACCACTACCCTGATTTGGCTATGGGGTGTTTGCCATGTACATACAAATATAGCATGCACTACAGGTATGGAACTGTAGTGGAAATCAGATATTGCTGCAAAAATGTCCACCCACAACCATTTGCACCACAGTCACAGCAACATACCAGTACCCCAAATGGACTGTAGAGTAAAATGACTGTTTGAACAGACATACCCTGATTGCCAGTCACATACTACACTGACATATCCTGGCCCAACTCAAAGTCTACTGGGAATCCTGAGGTGTTCCAATCACTAGGCCTTCCCCACATGTGTCTGCAATTCCAGGGGCAACACACAAACCTGCTCTGTAGTGGTGGTCAATAACACCACATATACATATGGCATAGATATAGGCAGCTGGCTACAGACAGGTGAAGTGTAAACATCACCTCCCTGTCTCCTCATTGGTACACATGTGCATGCACAGCACCTAACCCCCCCCCTCATCAGCAGGAAGCAGGTCTGTAATGCCCTCTCAAAGGCAACACACAGATGTCTCCATAGGCTTGATGCCATCCCTGGCTGCATCCTACATGAACACAAGCATGGGCTCTCAGATCCATTCTGCAGTGTAGTCAACCACAGCCTGAGCACCGGTGTCATCCCTTCTGCACAGAGGACAGCCACTGTCATCCCTATACACAAAGGCAGTGCAATCCACTGACCCAGGCAATTATATGCACATCAGCCTAACTAGCCTGCTCTGCAAGGGCATGGAAGGCAGTATCAAGGACATTATGCACAGGGACATCAGCAACATTAAAATGCATAAACCCACACAGCATGCATTGTCAAAGGCAGATCAGGCCTATTAAACCTAGTCGACCTCTCTGAAGTGGTCAACAAACACAAGGATGAAGGAAAGATGGTAAACAATGCCTACCTTCACCTAGTCCAATTCTCTCACAATAATCTCCAGCTGGCCAGGATATATATGTCTACACAGCTAGGCACCGACCTGCATGTTACCAGATGGGTAGCTAACTGTCCAAATGATAATACCCACTTGGTCAAAGAAGTGGAACCCATCTCTAGTAGTAGATTCTTCCAAAGCAGTGTACCCCAAGGATCAGTCTGGGGGCATCTACTGTTTGAGATATACATATCTGAGGTACAGGACAAAAGCAGTGGTCTGTGGCTAACCAGGTATACAGATGCTTGCAAGCTAGCCACTGTCTTACATTCCCCTACTGATGTGAGCATCCCCCCAAGAGGCACTCACCCAATTAATGACTGGCGCAAGAAACATTACTGCAAACTAAATGCCAGGAAAGGCATCATTCTCCCTGCTGTGGCAGATGTCATCCATGCTAATTATGACAGTAATAATGTACTGAGCATGCAGTCAGGTGTGAGGCGACTTGTGCACCAAGGTTGGTAGCAACCTGACAGTTTCCCACCATGTGGGCACCATTGTACAGAAGGCTGTCAACATGGCCCACGTCACAAATATGGGTATGTCATCCAGGAACCAGGAGGCCATAATATCCCTGTACTCTACCCTCATCAGACACATTACCACGTACAATGTCTCCTTTGGCATGTACCTTGCCAAGCATATGCAGCAGTTACAGAGTACACAAAGGTTCCTGAGCAGGCAATTTCAGGGTCTGCAATACCTATTCTATACAGGTAGGCTGAAAGCCCTGTCCATGTACTCAGGCTCATACAGACTGATCATAGGTGACCTGTGTCTGGCATACAAGCCCATGTCCAGACCAGCCTTAATGGCATTTATGCATATCTGTGGGACATATTGCACTCAAGCATCACACACACAAGGGCCTCATCTGGTCTGTGACATGTATAGTACTTGTTGGTGGGATAGTGTGGTGTCCCACACAATACACTGTCTGTAAAATACACTGCCTCCCCATGTCTAGCAGTGTATGTGTATAGCCCTCTGGAATAGGAAGCTGGATGACTGCATGGGAAACAGATGAGACACCCCTGGGATCCGGTGTGTGTCCCAAATGGATTGGGGAAAGAGGTGCTGGCTTGGAAGTGGCATGAGCGAAAGTCTGGGCCAGGCATATGAGGGCATCAGGGCCAATAGCCTGGTATCAACTTATGAGGCTATGCACCTAGTACTTTACATGTGTCCTGTATGTATTGCAATGTTGTCTGAAATGAATGCCTTTGAGTCTAAACTGTGTATGTACTGCAGTGATAGTGTATAGTCCTGTCGCCTCATCAGTTATTGTCACATATCATTACACGTTGTCAGTGTGTGTGGTCTGTATAGTAGTAGGTCAGCTGTTACAGTACATGCATACGCACTTGGTAAAACTGTATAGCTCACACCAATAGCCTTGGTCCTGCCCACAATTACCATTCTGCTACTAGGCCCATCACACAGTAGGATTTGTCACCCTTATTTGTTGGCCAGACAGTAGCAGAGATAGAGATGGATTGCATCAGGCAGAACTACCTGACAGGCCCATAGGTGTCACAGCTGTGCCAGACTGTATCAGGTGTGTGTGTGTGTGTGTGTGTGTGTGTGTGTGTGTGTGTGTGTGTGTGTATGTGTACGAGTGTGTGTGTGTGCGTGTGTGTGTGTGTGTGTGTGTGTGTGTGTGTGTGTGTGTGTGTGTGTGTGTGTGTGTGTGTGTAGCTAATACTTCAGGGTATCACTTTACATAGGTTGTGCTCACCTTGCAGCTGAACACAGGGGTTGGTGTCCCTCCCCCCTCATGACCTGATGTCAGTGTCATAGCGGAAGATGACCTCTCATGAAGATGGTGGTCATAGTGAGGCACAGGTGGGGTCGTCGATGCCTGGACCCATGTCTTTGTTTTGCATCCCACTTTCACCCACCATGTCCCCACACACAGTCAGTATGCCCACACATGCCCAATTCCCAGCAGCCACGGATAGTGGACAGGGTAAGGGTGGTGGCATGGAAAGGCTAATATGTTGAGTATGGCGAGTGTGAGTGTAGACACTAGCCATAGACAGAGGACAGGTGAGGTCACACACAGGTAGATGGACAAGGGTACTCAACAGAGGACCACTGCCCATCAAGCCCTTGTCACAAGTGCCACAGCAGGTGTCACCAGATGGATGTTATGGTCAATCATGGAGGCACATGTGCATAGTGACTGCTACACCAGACAGATGCTCAGGGTCTTGCATGCAGCACTCCCTGCCATGTGTGGTGACCTCCACAGCAGTTGTGATGCCATAAGTGATCCTGATAATGTTAGGGATAGACAGTGAGGTGAGACCATTGTCACTATTCGACCGTACATTGTCTGTGTTCGAGCATGTGATAAGAGTAGGGCATTGGCCAGATGGATGTAAGTCAGCGACATGATCAACTGTGAGCCCACATGGCCATGCACATTTACAGTCCCATAGTGGCAGTATCAACAGCACTACTGAAGGGAAAGTGCTGCTCACACCACACCAGAGCAGCCATATGCACGTTGTCCTTGCATCAGAGACGCAGGTCCAGCAGACAGCAGTCACCATCAGGGAGTAGTACTGCATCTTTCCTTGGGTCTGGTGATGCGAGTGATACACCTAACAGGACCAGTTACTGCATCCCTGTCAGGAGACAGTGACCCATACATCCTGCCATGTATGGTCGACAGCTGTCCAACACAGACATGTGTTGGGCATCCACACTGCTTGAAGGTGTGCAGACGAACACTCACATCCCTAACCCAGGTCAGTCACCACCAGACATGCACAGCTCCTTAGCACGGCCCAGGTAAACATCACCCCTCCAGACACACACACACACACACACACACACACACACACACACACACACACACACACACACACACACACACACACACACACACACACAAATTATGTCAGCCATATGGTCCAGCATAGGCCTTTGGCAAGCCAACACCACACCCCATGCATGTGATGATAAGTGTGCTACAACCCTGTTATCCATAGAATCGGTGCACAGACATGCTCATATGGGTCTGATATGCAGGGTGACTATAGTACGGTGTTGCACTGTCATGCTGTTTAAAGTGCTATCTTCTGGCAGTAGTTATGGGTACACATTGAGGTGTATGTACCTTGTTAGCCATTATGCACTATTGCTGTTAGTACTGCTGACTGACTGTAGTGTCCCATACCGTATTTTGGTTGTGTTCCAGATGTCTGTGTGTCTGCAGGCTGTGGCTCTGCTGGGAGTAGCAATGTTGGGTAAGGCAGAGTGGTAACACAGTCACCTTATCATAGCCTAGGTACAGCTGTACATGTACATGTTTACCAGATGTGTTTACATGCAACAGTGTGTGAGGGGCAATTGTGACAGACAGTGTGACCTTGCATACATACCCTTGATACAGCCACCTAGCCCACATACATTTCACCTGGGTGTTCCATAAGACTGCATTCTCACACATACAGGGGAGGATACCTGAATACTGGTACTAGGACCCTCACCAACCTAGCCATTACATTCACTGCAACAGATTCAGCTATCAGCACTTGTTGCCCCTGCCATTTCTGTCACATCCACTTGACCGTCATGCAGTTGATGAGGGTTTATCTGGTACTGTTTATGACAAGTTTGGGGTATGTATTCCTGGCACAGGTCAGCCTGTGTTAGTCTAACCTGACAATCACCAGCATGTGTGTCTGTTAACATATATGCATTTCTGGACTCTCATGCTGATAGTGCATACAGAGTCATAGTCCTGTACATGGGACAGCTGATGAAGGGCTAAGCATAGCCCCTACCTGCATAGTGTTATGAATCATAGCACTAGATACATAACACAGACAGCACAGAGGTACTGTAGTGTGGCAGTTACTGCCACTATGTTGAAGTGGGTGACAATTACAGGGGCTATTAGGATTGGCAATGGTGGGTTCAGAGGCCCTTAACATGTTAGAGCCATCACACACACACACACACACACACACACACACACACACACACACACACACACACACACACACACACAAGAGCACACTGCTACATGGGGACATGCATTGAGACATACATGCACATGGAGGTGACACTTAGAGCGAATGACCTACCCATCTATTAATGTACAATACACAGTTATACAACCATTACACCACAGTGGCTTGGTGTTAGAAACTGTGTAACTGTGCTTGTACGATGAATGACATCTGTATGGGCCAACACTAGTTTGCCAATGGGGCGTTCACAGGGTGGAAGAGGCACAAAACATGGTATAGCCATCACATACCACTCTGAAGACAGCCACAGGGGCTCTGCATACGGAAACACATACACAATTGCCATTAGACATATTAGTAACCCTACATATCCACCTTTATGTACTATAGTGCTGTCTACACATGCCATGCTCTACATACATTATATGCCTGGGACATAACACACATCCACTTACAACAGGTAATCTTGCAAATGCCTTCATGGATGGTGGGGTAATCCACCAGACATAGCGATTGGTCTTGTCTACTGCTTCTACATACCTGCACAAGTGATAGTGTGATAGACTTTTTATCAGCATGATGTGTCATTCAGGTACGATGTCTGATGCTGGCATGTGTGTCAGTATGGTAACTGTGACATGTTTGGCAATGATATCACAGGAATGCTCATTGTCAGGGGACACAGACAACATTTAGATTGCAAACATGTGGCTATCCCATGCACAACTGTACAGGTGACTGGTATGGGCTGTATAGTATTACATGGTGCATGTGAGGCAGATGTGATTAGCAGGGTCTTTAAAGTAATGTCATGGATAGGGGATAAACAGCCTTAAAATGGTATAACCCACACACACACACGACAGCCAGAGGGGGTAAGCTTCACACTCTACTATAGTTGTCGTTATTGATTTTAGAGCTCCTACCTATCTAACTATTCCCACTATAGTATTAAGCAGTTATTGCACATGTGACAGAGCTTAGAGGGCTGACAAGTGTATACAGGTACATCTAGGATGGATGACATCAGCAGACCTTAGGTAAATTAGGGTAATGTGACTAGTACTGGGAGGCACACACCTAAAACTGGTATAAACCACACCCACAGAGTATATGATTCTTACCCAAACATGCACACATACACACACACACACACACACACACACACACACACACACACACACACACACACACACACACACACACACACACACACACACAGTTTTACAGTTTCCAGTATTGAGATTAGAACCCCTACCTATCTAGTTACATATATGGCAGTATCACACAGTTATCACATGTGCCATGGAGCTTATAGGATTTAACATTGTCACAAGGTATGTCTAAGGTGATTACATTAAGAGCCCTTGTAAATGATGGCAATAGGAAATGCACTGGGTGGGAAGGGCATCAAAATACATTACCCTATGAACATACACACTTACAAACACCTTCACACACACACACACACACACACACACACACACACACACACACACACACACACACACACACACACACACACACACACACTTGCAATAACTGAGTGTGGAACTCCTGCCTATCTAGTTATCTGTACTATATTTTTATGTAGTTTTTACACATGCCATGGAGCTTATACAGCAGAGTGCTGCCCAGAGGTACATCTAGGGGCAATGACATCAGCAGGACTGCTAAAGTAGGGCATTGGGAAGTGTTGTGGATGGGAAAGTCCTAAAAATACTTCATTCTAAAAACATACACAATCTTGCACATACACACACACATTTGCCGGACCTGAGAGTAGAACCCCTGCCTATCTAGTTATTTGTACTATAGTGTTACATAGTTATCACATGTGCTACAAAGCTTACTAAGCTGACAATTGCCCAAAAATGGTTATAAGGTGAATGAAATCAGCAGGACTGCTAAAGTAGGCACTGGGTGGGTAAGACCTCAAAATACTTCATCCTACAAACATACACATTTACAAACACTTGCATATACACACACACACACACACACACACACACACACACACACACACACACACACACACACACACACACATTTGCCATATCTGAGAGTAGAACCCCTGCCTATCTAGTTATTTGTACAATAGTGTTATGCAGTTACTGCATGTGCTACAGAACTTACAGGGCTGACAACTGAACAAAGGTGCTTCTAAGGGGAATGACATCAGTAGGACTGCTAAAGTAGGGCACTGGGACGTATTGTGGGTGGAAAGGTCCTCAAAATACGTCATCCTATAAACATACACACTTGCACATACATCTGCCAAAACTGGGAATGGAATCCCTGCCTATCCAGTTATTTGTACTATGCTGTTATATAGTTATTGCATGCACCACTGAGCTTATAGGGCTGGGGCTGTGCAAAGGTATTTCTAAGGAGAATGACATCTTCAGGACTGCTAAAGTGGGGCACTGGGAAGTGTTGTTTGTGGGAATGTCCTCAAAATACTTCATTCTATAAACATACACACTTGCACACACATTTGCCAGAACTGGGAATGGAACCCCTGCCTATCTAGTTATATGTACTATACTGTTATATAGTTATTGCATGCGCCATGGAGCTTATAGGACTTGGACTGTGCAAAGGTACTTCTAAGAGGAATGACATCAGCAGGATTACTAAAGTGGGGCACTGAGAAGTGTTGTGGGTGGGAATGGCCTAAAATTGTTTCACCTACAAACAAACACACACTTCCTCACTCTCATATACACACTTATATTTGTGAGAACCCCTGTCTATCTAGTTATTTGTACTACAGTGTTATGCAGTTATTGCATGTACTACAGAGCTTATATGGCTGATAGGTGTCCAATGGTACTTCTGAGGTGAATGACAGCAGCAGATCTTGAGAAGTAGGACAATGGGAAGTGTACAGAGTGGGAACAGTCTCCTAATACTGAAACCTATGGAAACACACAGGTAGGTGTTGTGATACTATAATCCCCACCTCAGTATTATTGCACATTGGGGCTCACCTTTTATGCTGGCACATGCAACTGGTTACAACCAGTATGCTACTGTCCACAGCAGGACATCACTCTATGCCATTCAGGGTATCCATATGTGTGACTCACTCTGTGTGTGTTCCCCTGTGCCTTTCTCTTTACCACTGTCTGTCTGTCACTTCCCCAAATCTATGTGTGTGTATGCTTGACATATTGTTATCTGTTGCTCATATATATATGTCTGTGTATCACACGCAAAGGATGCAGATCTATCACATCTGGGCCACCTACAGCAAGCTGAGGACAAGTCTGTCTGATGGGTGTGTGTAGGGACAGTTAAGGTGTACATAGCTGCCTGTATGCACAGACATATATACACAATACAGTCATATAGTCTGGTGTGGATTCTAACATGGCCTGTGATTCTCTAAGTGTAGGTGCATGCCCAGTGTGACCTTCTATAGTGACAGTGGGACTCCATTCCAGAGATAGGTGTACTCTAGTCTGGGGTTTTGTGTGCTACAGCCATACCTCTCAGGAGTAAACAGGACTTTCCTAGGGGTACTGGGTTTGTTTAGCAGACATTTTCTGACATATCTGTAGTCTGACACTGCAATGTATTGTGCCATTACCTACTGACAAACATCTTCAGATCATCACAGTGCTTTACCAGAGGAATACAAGATGTATGATGCACAGACCAATATTATGAGTCCAGCTATGTACATTCTTGCAGAACAAGGCCAGTTGTGATGTGTGGCTACAGCCAGTTGACTGCAGACACTGTGTAAACAGTCCAGCAACTTGGTGATATACTGGCTGGAGATCTCCTGCTTGTATGGTATATTTCTTACCTGAGATGTCATATTCTGGTGTGGCCATTCCTCTCAACTGTACATTTTTTGGTAGATTGTCCAGGCATTTGCTTAGAGGTTACATCCAGTCTACATAAACTTGTGTTTCTATGGCAAGTTAGCTGCATATAATTGAAGACTGATGTTACAAAATCATGACAGACATTACTGTTTCAGACTACATAACCTTCAGACAGTTCCCGCTAATGCAAACCTCTCATCCTGCCAACCTTCTCAGTATGTAAAGGCAATATTTACAACACATGCCTATCATTGTGCCTTTGTCACACTTGCATTTCTGACCTTGTCTAGATATCTGGCTGTTAGAGGTTGGGAGATATGGGTGTGGGTACAGAGTACATTCTACTGTGCAGACATATCCATTATATGTGTAGTATATTCCACATACCACTGTGACTTCCAGTATGTCTGTGGCAGAGCAGTAGGTGTAGCTGGCATGCATAATAGATGGCACCACAGTTATCTGCACATGGCCATGTCAAAGACAGCGTTGTACCTAGGCCACTCCAACACAACAGCAGGGAGTAAGTACTGGCCATTTCCTGACAGTATTAACCACACATACACATATCTCATTGACCCCTGAATATTGTGGACATGCAACGTGCTTTCTTGTGTATTGGACAGGCCTGGCAAAGTGTGCTCAGCTGCTATTTCCCTGCAAACATACATGTTTCTGCATTTTGGTGGGAAAGTGGGTGGCACACCTGTCAACTGTATACATTTGCACTGACTGTGTTGATATTTGCTTTACATGCTGGTTCCATTTAGTATATTATTGTGCCCTGTCTTGGAGACATGAGGCATGCCACTACAGTCCACAGGTCATATTGTAATGGCATACATTTGAGTTTCAGACTTCTTACCCTTCAGAGCCTTACTGCAACTGCAAGACCTGCTGTTCTATCACTGTGTAAGACTGTAGAAGGGGGGTTCATCATTGTCCCCATTTGTGGGCCTTTGCCAGACATTTCTTTATAGTTTTCTATGGCTGACATGCTGGGTGAGGCTGAGGGATGAGTATGAGACCCACACATTGACATCCTTGCATGTGACCTATGACCCCCCCAGTTTGTTAGCCCCCCACTTATGCTGCAGTGAGAATTGTCACCTAGGGGACAACTGCATTCTCTGGGGAAGCCAGTATTGAGCAGAAATTTCCTGATGTCCCACATAGCTGTCAGTTGTCTGCTGCTATCTTACTAGGCCACCCCATTCCCTTGCATGCATGCAGCAATACCATAGATATGCCATGCACACAGTGCGCTGCCTATACATGGTAAGTTACAGGTAGTATGATGTGTGTATCATCCATCTTACTGTGTGTGCAAGTCAGAGAGAGAGGTGTCATTCCCTGGATCCCTCAGTGTCAGTGTGTGTGCTATGTGTTGCCTCTTTGCCATGGCCTGAGCATACTGAACATGCCTCCATCTGGTTACAAGAGCTGTCTCAGGGGGTTCCTCCTCTGAGTCCCTCTGTGCTTGTTGGGACCTTAGCAATGGTGTAGGGCTGTGTGGCCCTTCACTGTGCTATTTCTGCTGTAACTGTTTCCACAGTATCATATCTATAGCATGGCACATACTATGAACATGTGTGCACATGTGGCTGAAAAGTACTGCAAGGCTCCACCCAATATGTCTAGGCAGCAGAACCATGACTTGAGCATCCAAAACACATGCTCTATAATCATCCTGGTTTGTGCATGTGCCTCATTATGTCATTCTTGATTGGATGTATGTGCATTTCTAATGGATGTCATCATTCATGGCTCCAATATATAGCCAGCATCCCCAACCAGATGACCATATGGGATGTCCTGAATGGCAAATGCCTGGTACGGCTGTGATGAATGCCAGATGTGGGAGTCATGATAGCTTCCTGGGCTGTCAGCACAAACATTCATGATAATGCCCTGGGCATTACACATGACTTGGCAGTTGATGGAGGGGAAGCCCTTGTGGTTTATGTAGAACCTACCCTGTTCACTGGGTGGTGCATTGATATGGATGTGCATGCAGTCTATTGCACCCAGTACCTCCGGGTAGTCTGCTAGACAGTGGAGGAGACTCATATTGCTGGTCCTCTCCTCATGGGTATTGGGAAAGTAAATGTGTTCACCAGCATGTGGTAGCATGAATGATGACAACCATTTCTGTTTCAGACCTGAAATCTATCAGAAAATATATGTTAACACAAACCATGCTACTCTAGCAGATGTCTATGCTTATAACAGCCATATTTCAGTATTGTTTGACCTTTATCCCCCCACTTTGTCAGGCTTTTTGCAGATGTCTTGCAGTAAGAGGTTGAGTATATATATATATATATATATATATATATATATATATATATATATATATATGTTTGTGTGTGTGTGTGTGTGTGTCTGTGTGTGTGTGTGTGTGTGTGTGTGTGTGTGTGTGTGTGTGTGTGTGTATGTATGTGTGTGTGTGTGTGTGTGTGTGTGTGTGTGTGTGTGTGTATATATATATATATATATATATATATATATATATATATATATATATATATATATATATTGATAGCTATATATATATAGATACACACACAATTTTATATATATATATATATATATATATATATATATATATATATATATATATAGATAGATATATATATATATATATATATATATATATATATATATATATATATATATATATATATATGAGTACTACGGATATGTATTTTTTCCTTATGTTAAATTACTTTTGTGGATGATATGCTTGCAAAAGCATTACAAATTCCTACAACTCAGATGGTATAGAGGTACGTTGCTGTGAGTGTAATGCACAGGCTCCTGGATTCAAGACTTGGTAGTGATGACTTTTTTCATTAATGTTAAATGATCAGAATGCATAATATGCTTGTAAAAGCATTACAAATTCTCACAGGTCAGACAGTGAAGTGGTACCTTGCTGTGATTGTAGTATCCAGCATCCTGGGTTCAAGACTTGGCAGGGTTGATTGTTTTGTTGCTGGGCAGAACAAGGGCTGATGGAGACAGAGTGATTAATTTATTTTATTTTTTTTATTTTACATTTGTTAACCGGGAAGATCCAACTGGACCAGGTCCATTTACAGAGGAGGCCTGGGGATAAAAGCTCTGGCATTTAGTTTAACAAAACAATACAGCATATAAAGTTTAACAAAATGATACCACATATATAGTGAACAATGTAATTATACAACATATTAGGGAAATAAAATATGCAATAAAAAGAAACTGTAAAAAGAATGGTAATAACAGTTGTACAATGTTGGACAGTTATCACAAGAAGAAATGTGTCAAGCATTTCAACAGCCAATAGTTTGACATTCATAATTCATGTGATATGCTGGTGAATAGAAAGTGATAGGAGGAGATAGAAACAGTGAGGGTATGTTTATTTGATAAAAGGGCATAACCAGGTACTAAGGAGATGTGATTTGAGGGAGTTTTTGAATTGTGAAGTGGTTGGGGCAGTGGTCAGAATATGGGAAAGAGAGTTCCAGTTTCTAGCAATGGTGTGGGAATAGACCGATTTCCCTGCTTTATTATTCATCCTGGAGATGCAGAGGAGAGATTTTTCACTAGATCGAAGATGCCGGTTTGTAGTGTTGTGAGTAAGGAGAATGGATATTGAGGGCTTTTTTCAGGGTGTTTGAGAAGGTTGTAGGCAGTAACTAGCTGGTGATAGTTAAGAAGTGGTAACTAGAGCCATTTTAGTTCTTTTAGTGCAGTACAATAATAGGCTCTGTATGTGGAGTTTGTAGCAAACTTGTCTATTTTATTGTAACAAGATTCTAGTTTTGTCTAGCTCAGACTTTCTAATTTGGGTGAAAATTGGCGCTGTGTATAATAGAGTAAAGAGGAGGTGACTTTGGGCTAGGGTGACTCTAGCTTTATGTGAGAGAAAGTTTCTGTACCTATATAGTGAGCTCATGTTTTGTGTACTAATTTTATGGTATGGGATATGTGGATATCAAAGTGAAGATTACTGTCAATTTCAATGCCAAGAAGTTTAGTGTGGTTAAAAGGGGAGATGGTGGTGCTGTCTTTAGATGAAATGGAGAAGGAGAGAGGAGTGTTTGATCTATTAGGGGAGAATAGTAGTAGTTTTGTCTTCTTGGGATTTAGGATAAGCTGGATACCTGAGATCCATTTTTCTACAGAGTTAAAAGTTTCCTGACTGAGTTGTTGCAAAGTGGTGGGAGATGAGGCAGAGCAGATCAGGGTTGAGTCATCTGCACATTGAATGAGTGTGGCATGCTGTGTTGAGCTATTGAGGTTATTTGTGACTATATAAAAAAGTAGTGGGTCCAGTATAGAGCCTTGTGGGACACCTATGGTAGTTGGAAGATGTGGAGATAGAGTTCCTTTCCAATGGACAGAGTGTTGCCTGTCAGATAGGTAGCTTCTGGACCAGGCTATAGCATAAGGGGTTAAAGATAGTGATGTTAGTGAGTCTAGCAGGATGGAGTGGGAGACCATGTCAAATGCCTTTGAGAGGTCCAGGAAAATGGCAGATGCATATTTGTTGTCATTCCTGTGGAGGTTGACTAGATTAGAGAAAGAAAGAAGAGCAGTGGTAGTGCTGTGATATGGACGGAATCCATGTTGTGTGGTAGATAGGAGCTTATTTGTGTTAAGAAATGTCATAACCTGCAAATGGATGCATTTCTCTAGAATTTTAGATAGGGGCATAGGATGGCAATAGGTCAGTAGTTGGAGAAGTTGTAGGAGTTACCTCCTTTATGAAGAAGAACGATGTGAGATACTTTCCAGAGTTTGGGTATGTAGGATTCTTGCATGGAGCGGTTGATTAGGATGGAGATAGGATATGATAGGGAGTCACTAGCCATTTTTAGGTATGCAGCAGGTATGTTATCAGCTGCTAGAGTAGTGGGTTTGAGTTTTAGGAGGAGTTTTTTGATTGTAGAGGTGGGGTGCGGACAGGTGACAGAGTGAAAGACGGGGTACTATTGGATAGATTGGGATGGGATTGTGGTGGTCTATCTTTGGTTAACTGACTGGATAGGGCTAAGATGGATGTTGTAAAGTGGTGATTAAATTGAGTGGCTATATCAAGGGTATTATCTGTAGAGTTTGGAGCAAGAGTAGTGGTTTTGCTTGGTTTTAGTAAGGAGTTAATAGAGTGCCAGAATTTCTGTGGATTATTTGAATATTTGTTTTGGGCACTAAGGAAGTAGTTTTGTTTATTTAGTTTGGTTTCAACCATGGCCTTATTTCTAAGCTGTTGGTAGTATTGTCTGGAGCTAGTGGTGTTTTCAGTCTTTCAGATTTTCCAGGCTTTATCCCTGGCTTTTAGTAAGGCTCTAGTGTCCCTACTTAGCCAGGATGCATAGTTGGCTTTTACTTTAATCTTCCTGCTGGGGGCAAGACTGTCAAGAACATTAGTAAATGTAGTATTGAAGTAGTCAACTGCCTGGTCTAACCATAGGGTTTGTAGTAGTTCCCAGTTGCAGTGACTTAGGATAGTATTGAGGTATTGTGGGGTAAGGTTGCAGTCATCGCATACTAGTTTATAGACAATTGGTTTGGGGAGATTGGAGTGTTTGTGAAGTAGGAAAGTGAGGAGATGGTCAATGAGATCATCAGGCAGACAACTTACTTTATAGTTTTGCTTGGGATAGTTGGCTAGAGTCCAATCAAGTATAGATTCTTTTTTTGTTTTCTTGTCTATTCTAGTGGGTTCTTTAATGAGTTGAGAGAACCTGTATAGGTTAATATGCTTAGTGGGGCTGTTGGAGTCACAGGCTATCTAGTCGGTGTTTAGGTCACCTAGTAGGATAGTTTCCTGTGGTAGGTCATCTTTTGTCCAGTGTAGGATTTCTTCTTTTATGAGTGAGTTATTATCTAGGGGTATGTAGTAGCATACTATATTGATTTTCTTGGTGTTTTTTATGGAAAGGACAGAAAACAGGATTTCAGAATTTTGAAATGTGGGTGGTGTGGTGTGGAGGAGTTGAAGGTTAAGGGTGTTTTTGAAGAGAATGACTACTCCTCCTCCTTTCCTGCCTGCTCTGTCTTATCTTATTGTATTATACCCTGGGGGAGGAAGTTTTCATCTTGGATAGTGGGGTTCAGCCAGGTCTCTGTGATGGTAAGTATGTCAGGGGTGTAGTAGGCTATGAATGCATGCAGTTCTTTTATTTTGTTGGTGATGCTTGGTATGTTGAAATTTAGAATCAGCAGATCAGATGTTTGTTTGGTTGTGAGAGGACCTCGATTTGGGTGTATGTCACCAGAGGTTAGTAGTTTTTGTAGGAATGACAGTATGTGTTTTTGAATATTTGTTGTTAGTAAGATTGGTGTATATGTTTTTTTTCTATTGTAATGTGTTAGGGTCCAGATGTTATGTGAATAAGGTGTAGCTGGAAGATTTAGAATTGTAGGGCAGATGTATAAGTCTGTGTGAGCTTGAGAGGGTGGGCTAATGTGGGTTATGTGATACATGTAATTGTGTACTGGTTGGTCTGTTTGTATAGAAGAGAGAAAAGTTAGTGTTATGAGTGCAAGTGATAGGGATGATAGTGTGGTTACATGATAGTATTTAGAATGAATACTACAATGTGGATCGCTGGTTGGTTGGGTGAAGGTTGGAGGTGTGCTGGTGTGGTATGTGTTGGGAGTGGGACTGATGTAGGAAATTGAATAGACTGCTGAGTGGGAGGTTGGTGAAGGAGTAGGTGGGCCAAATGGTCAGGTGATTAGGGGTTAGAATAAATCTAGAGGTAGTTGGGGCAAGTGGGAAATGGGGACAGGGTAGGGGAGCAGAGTGAGCCGAGTGAAGGGAGGCAAATTGAGCGGGGCCAGCTAGACTGAGAGGTTTTGAAAAAACAATCATTCAAAAACCCATTTCCATAAGGGAAAGCAGTAAGTAAATGTAAAATGTCTTTCCACTTTGTTAATAGCTCTATTCTTAGCAGCAGAATACCTTGCTTCTTTTAGGGGAAGGACCTACTGTAAACCGTTTATACCACGGGAACCCCAAGTGGTCATGCATCTAGTATACTTCTATAGCAAGTTAGGTAAAAGAAATACACCTTGCTTCTTTTAGTTGTAAGACAAGAGAAACACTCTCTTGCAATTTAAAAAGTCTCGCAATTTATGGTAGCAGATGTGTTGGTTTGTACACAAATGCTGGGGCTGACTTGGGTTGGGCTGGTGTGTTAGCAGTAGAATACCTGGATAATGAAAAAGATATGGGACTATGTTAGGACACAGAAGAGGATAAAGCATACAGAGTTACCTGCTCAGTAACATTTGTTAAACATAAAGATTAGTTTGTCACCCTTTTTCCATGATATTAATATATGAAACATTCAGTTCTTTAATGCACTCACTCTCGTAGCATGTCAAGTCGGTAAGGCACAATATATACAGTAAAATAACCTCACAGATCAGCAAAAATCCACTACTGCATTAAGCCGACAGGTGATTGACTGCCAGAGAATATCTCAGTAATGCTATAGAGTGCTTGTAAGAGTCTATTAAAAGAACAGCAGTATCCTACTAATTATACCTTTAGGGCAACCCTAAACAGCAAAAACACAGTAAATGCCTTCTCAGAATACTTGGTGTATTACTAGGTTACAATCAGCGTGTTGCTAGTTCAAGGATTATATCATTTAACCAGTTAAAGCACAGTAATGACGCCCGTTCAGGACAGCAAAAAGCAGAATACTGCTGTTGACTAATAGGGTACTATCTCACAGAGGAGTCAAAGTAAATTACCTATGTAGGCATCTTCTTATAGATGCAAGTATTAACAGTGTCCTTTAGCTCTATGTACTCTATTGCCCGCCCTCACAAGTTGGGAAACACGCAGTTATGCTCTATCCCCAGATAAGTGAATAACTGCAGTAGATATCAGCGCTACTCTCTGGATAACAATATGTAGTTGTTCCACATAGCAGCATTCACTATAATATACAATAACATTACGCAAGTAGATGTCAGCATGCTGTAATGTGAACATGGAATATATACATGAAGCTATAACAGTTTTTAAACAGACTGGACCTTAGAACATTGCATAGCTTATTCCACACATTGGAATATTAAGTAATTAATAGAGGAGTAGTGTCCTTACCTCAGACAGAGGGAACCATGGGCACTTACAGTTTGAAAAATGGCACCAGCCAGGTATGCAATAATACCTCACTTTCGTGCCTTCATTGTTATTAGAAATGGGTGGCTGATGGGGGGGTGATTGTGACATGTCTGCCAGCTAGACCGCGAGGTTTTGGAAAAACAATCATTCAAAACCCTGTTTTCATAAGGGAAAACAGTAACTAAATGTAAAATGTCTTTCCACTTTGTTAATAGCTCTATTCCTAGCAGCAGAATACCTTGCTTCTTTTAGGGGATGGACCTACTGTAAACCGTTTGTGCCATGGGAACCCCAGGTGGTTAAGTACACTCATGCATCTACCTTCTATAGCAAGTTTAGATAAAAGAAATACACCTTGCTTCTTTTAGTTGTAAGACAAGAGAAACACTCTTGCAATTTAAAAATAGTTGTAAGACAAGAGAAACACTCTCTTGCAATTTAAAAAGTCCCGCAATTTATGGTAGCAAATGCTTTGGTTTGTACATGAACGCTGGAGCTGACTTGGGTTGGACTGGTATGTTAGCAGTAGAATACCTCAGGCAGAGGGATCCGTGGGTGCTTACAGTTGGGTGCAAGCGCAGAGAGCACTTTTAAGCAGTTGTAAGTGGGTTTGCGTGGTTTTGCATGAAGCTAAGCAATGCTAACTGACTGTTAAGTCCTCTTAGCTTCACTTAGCAGCGCTTACTCCCTCTTACACCCCTGCTAATTTTAAATATAGAAAAGAAAAAAGGGTGATAGGAAAGTTGTGAAATGGGGGCAAGCAGGGGGTAAAACATTAGGAAAACCAGCTAGGGATGTGCAGGATGGGTGTAGGAAAGGACCATAGCTCTACATTTCTACTGCAGCAACAGCTGTGATTGATGTGTAAAATTTGGACTTTACAGCCTCACACCCCACAGCGAAGGGTGTTGGTGACCTACATTTGTAGAGTAATTTGAGTGTTGATTGATTTATGTCACTGGACATGGGGCAAAATGTAGAGCTATGTATGGGGCAATGATTTTTTTTTTTGTGGGACAGCTGCCCTTTTTTATTATATTAAGGTGAGAGTGGGATGCTGGGGAAGGGCTTTAGGTATGTTTGGCGAGGTAGGTTGGGTATGATAGGTTGCATTCACAGACAGACAAGACACATAAGACAGCAGGCAGGGTGTGGCATATGACACATGAGGGGATAAACACCCTGGATAGGGAGGGTGGTTGGGAATCAGAGGCCCATGAGCCCCCAAATGGATACAGTGGGACTGAGGTCCTTGCCCATGGGCATTCACCACTGCACCTTCACAGCCCTGAAGGTGGCTGTGCTGGGGGCTGGACAACAGGGGCAGCCTGCCCCTCCAGGTGCTCCAGGCAGCCCTCCATCTGGCTCAGCTGTCCATCCATTTCAGAGTGGATGGTGCTCTGTACCATCCACTGAACTTGCGACAGCTGACAGGCTCCACACCATGCCTGCACCCAGTGGGGATGGGCCCTGTCCCCTGAGGCAGTCGCACCTAAAGGTGGTGGAGGGCCAGCGGATGAGGAAGTTCCAAGTTGGGTCCCAGATGTGCTGGAGCCTGGTGCCACAGCCAGATGAGGCATGACAGGAGGATCCACTGGGATCTGCCTTCCCAAACATGCTATGGTGTTGAGGTTATCCGCGATATATTGGTTAGTCATGAACAAAACATTTCAAAATTAGTTATAACAGCATGCGTGGGTGTTCCAATTAACCCAAACCAACAGATTTCAAACAGTTGCATACCAAACAGAAACAGTGCATAAATAGAGTAACAGTAAGCATTGTAACAGCATGCTAGTTACATTGATGGCAACAGGCCAACAACAATGGTATTGAACAAGATATGTTAATATGCAAACAATTAAATATATGAACAATAATAGAACACAAGTCCCAACGTTAGGTTTTGAGAAAAATATACCCATAGTATATGAATAATAATTAGTGATGCAGATGAGGGGTGGGTGGAGAGAAAAAAGGCTATTAACAACTGCATAGGCTTCTATTTTTCACAACAGTACTGCTCAATACTTTACAGGTCTGCCCTCACTTTACATCTACCTATGGCCCATAGCTTCTGTAGCACATGCATATGTGTTGAACTGTCAACTTGTAATGGTATGAGGCACACTGTGACAAGTATGATTATATTACTAGAGGGGGCTTGTACATGTCAGGGTTGCATATTTGACAAAGAAGGGGTACCCTCCACTGATGTTGTGTGAGTCTGCTACTGGCATGCTTCCCTTGATTCCTATCTGTGTCCAAAGTGATTGGCAGCAGTAACCACTAGCCGTGACAGCATTACACTTGAGGGACATGTATCAGGGAGAGTGCATGGTGTATGTACCTATCCTGCTATCATTTGCAGGCATATGGGTTTGGAGAGTGGAACAGTTGTACACGGTGTATTAGTATACCCTTCATACAGCTACTACACACATTCCTTTACCTGCAAGTCCTGTGGAGAAAATATCTGTTTACACTTTCTGACTGTTATTACAAATATTAAAGATTTCTTTAGTAAATGTATGTATATACATATATATGTATATATATATATATATATATATATATATATATATATATATATACACGCACACACTCACACACACACACACACACACACACACACACACACACACACACACACACACACACACACACACACACGCGCGCGCACACACACATGTCAGTACCACTCCCTGGATTCCAACCATAATCTGGGTGTGCTAAAATGAGCAACAGGGCTATTTTTCATGGGTCTATATTATGTGATCAAAGAGTCTACTCTTCAAACACATAATAATTGATACATACACAGTGAATACTGTAAACCGCAAATGGCCACGTCAGCAAATTTTTTCCTCAGGAAAAAATTCAGTTGGCTGTTATCAGGCTTTGCCCTTTTCTTCAATGTAGAACAATCTCGACATTGGTATATTTAGTTAGGGGGTGTGGGGGGCACAGCCCCCCACATTGGGGGGAGAGGATCAAAGCCCCCACTTGAGTAGTGCTTTAAAGTTTGTTTTTTATTTTACGGCCACGTGAATTTTTTCCTGAGGAAAAAATTAGTGGATGTGGCCGTTCGCAGATTACATCGCTTAGATCACATAATATAGACCCATTTTTCATTACAGTGAGCTACTGAGAAACTGGTGTCTCTTAATTGACTGATTTCTGCCTAATGCTCTCTGGGTTAAACAGTCTGACCTTGTAATCCTGACATTCATGCACGACAGATAGTTATTGTACTGGTATTAATCCTTTGAAATAATACAGTCTGGAAAGCAAAGGTTAACACAAGAATGCAATGCTGCAGGAGACACACTATAATACTGTAGACATTACTGTTCAGGGTTCAGATGTCAGTCCATACAATATTACATATTTCCTTTACATCTTGTTTTACAGCTTTACATTCTACTGTTTTGCATACTAGCTGGTTTTCAGAACAGCGTCAGTTAATAGATGCTGTCAACGCTGTATTTGCTGTGTAGAACCTGTACACATTCTATTTCTACAACAACATACCAGAGTAAACAGAACAGTTTGTGGTATATATCTTTATTACAGTGAAATTGCACTTTTATTAATGGGTACCCTGTAGATCATCAATATTAGTGTGACAAATGTCATTTTTTTCATTAGACACAGTACACACTATACCTACTGGCAGTGAACAATGCACCCCTTATACTTTATGGCACTATATACTGCAAGATAGATCTGTACTCACCAGCTTGTCAGTGCATTCATGTCAGTCTGTCAGCATGGGCCTCAATATTGCTAGCACTCTCTGCTGCAGCTGTAGGGATGAGAAACAAACATTATTCATACCTGTCTATCACATACTTAGGGTAGAATTTGGTACAGCTATATCTGAGATACTTACAAATTGCTGGAGCATGGTTGTCCAGAGCATCTTGGATCCATTGGGCCAAGAGCACCCTCTTTCTCCACTTTGGGTCGGCATAGTGATGCCATACCTGTTTACCAGTTCGGGGGATACCAGTGGCACTGGTGAGGTCATGTGCCAGATGGTCCCAGGCCTCCACTTTATACTGTGAGCCCTGGTACTGGACCTGCAGCAGTCTGTCATCATGGTTTGATACAAGGAACCCAGCCCTGACCCTGGACTCCAAAATGCCCCAGTGCTGCACCCGAAAGCGTGATCCCTCTCAACACCTGACATAGTTCCTGCACAGATAAAACTGCAACAGGTTCTAGCTGTATTTCCACCTGCACAATTTAAATATGGCCATATTCCTACCCTTTGCCGTCATTTGACTATTTAGAAAATGCTGAGCACAGCTTAACAAAGTGCAAACCTTCTAAGCAGAGGTGAGCTGTGTTTAAAGGGGTAGATGCTGAGCAGTGCTTAGCAATGCACAATTCTGCTTAGCTGAGCTGACTGTTGCTTAGAATTTACATCTAAGCAATGGTTAAACTGGCTAAGCAGAGCTGAATACTGCTTAACATTGCTCAGTTTTCATTTAAAAAACATCAGGATTGCAGATTAATTCATCATTACTGACATATTATTAAGTGTATATGATTTACTTTACATGACATCCCCTTATGTGCTTTCATTACATTACATTACCTTGGGGTGTGACTATACTGTATGGGAGACTTGTGTATACATGGATGATTTCACATGTTATATGCACTCACATTTCCTATTTGGACCAGCTACACTACCCTGGGTGACAAATATAACTTACTACATAATTTAATATAATAAAACTAATTTTAATAATGCTTTCCCCATGTAAAAATAAAGTTCCTGTTTTGGTACTCGAACCGTGAATGCCTGCATGCAAAGCCGGGACTCTAGTCACTACTCAATTGCGTTGTTAAAATTTCAGCTATACATTTTTATTTAGCTTCTATGAGATGTTCAAGCAATGCTGAGCAGAGGGTCGTAATGAGAAAACCTGTTCAGCTATGCTTAAGCATACTAAAAAGGAAATTAATAAAATCACTTTAATGACATGTATCAATACTACTTGTAAGTCACAGTAAGGGCAATTGTAAGGGGGCAAATAGGGACAGATTTTAAATATTGCTCTTACAAACTTAGAAAGTTAATAGAAAAATAGGTTTTGCATTAGCATGACTTTTCCAAAGGATGTGGAGTCTTAAACTCAAATGTTTGTCATTATTTACTGACTCCAATCCTATGCTATTTGCTAGGTAGGGACAGATTTTTGGGGGAACACACCAAAAATATGAGGCAGACATCTAGACATTCTGCGAAAACATGTACAGTTGAGAGGCATGGCCGTAAGGTACATTCGCAATGCAGGGGGTGTGTGACAGTACCTGTTACACACACCCTGCATTGCTTCCTATCTAAATAGCTGCTTTCAGTGTCTGCAGACACTGAAAGTACTTGGAAAGTGCTGTATGGCACTTTGACAATGCAGGGTGTGTGTGACAGTACCTGTCACACACCCCCTGCATTGCTTCCTATCTACATAGCTGCTTTCAGTGTCCACAGACACTGAAAGCACTTTGTAAGTGCCATATGGCGCTTTAACAATGTAGATGGTGTGTGACAGTACCTGTCACACTCCCCCTGCATTTATTTAATGATCTCTTATCTATTTCAGTGTCCGTGGACACCGTTTTACTATTTATATTTGCTTTCAGTGTCCGTGGACACTGAAAAGCATTTAAAAAGTGCTGTACAGCACTTTGAGAGTGCAGGCGGTGTGTTAGATATGCGGGCACTACTTAAACATGTCCTCTGCACTTAGTAGTGTTCGTGTCTGCTTAATCTTAGCAGTAGTGTGCCTTCATGAATATGCAAGGCACGTCGCTATTAAGGCTATGCAGAAAGAGACACAGTTCACTCCATGCAGGAATAGCACTATTCCTGCATGGAGTTTATTGAATCCTGGGGTATATCTTAAAGCTTACCCAGTAGCAAACTCAACTGTGTTAATATTTGACCTCTGTCTAGTGCAAGTAAAGAGGTATTAACTGTTGTTTTTATGATATTAATTTATATAGATATAATTTTCACATTTTTCTAAATATCTCAACAACCAGATAACACAGACAGAATTCCTTTCCCTCATATGAAAGCTGTCAGCTAAATGAATAAAATACTGCTGACAGTACATGTGTAACTTGAGTGATTGCTGAAATAGTGTAAATTGTTTACAAAATATTACAAATGTAATAGTTACTGTGTTTACTGTGACTTATAAAATTTAGTTTAAGACCTAGAATCTAAATTATACTACCACTATGAAATAGTTTGTATAAAAGGGTTTGCCGTTTATACTTCTTTAATAACCCCTATTGTTCCAGAGACATAAACATTTGTTTGAAATGTGAGGACATAATTTGATTCTGTCAAAAGGCTTAGGCTCTGCCCATTGGAAGTTACAGTGCAAACATCCTGAGTTCCACTGGAGTGAATTAGTTAACATGTCACAAAGGTTAACAATATCACACAAAACACAAGACTGATGGTCTGTAAAACAAAAAGTAATACTTCCTGACATCGAAAATAAGTGGTTATGTCTATATTAAAACCCTGAGCACCATTACACAAGCTAATTGCCCAAGTCCTGTGAGCCACACAGGCTGCTTGACAGAGAGAGCAAGTATTCATCACATATTCAACTGCAGACATACGAATATAGTTATTCCTGCACTAAGTAAGATATAGAATGTATGATCAATTTCTTTGTTACTGTCCTGAGACTGCCTGGCATGCTGCTATACCATTGCTGAGTCTGTGTTACAGCACTTTCAAGGGAACACCACTGTATTGGGAGTGGTGGAACGCCACCACTTGTTCTGCTGGGATACACACTAATCTGACTAGTATGTCACCCCACTGTCTAACATCTCCTTTGACAGATGTATCAGTATATTGTTGCAGAAGGTCTGCATGAGTATTCCCTGTTGGGATCTAGTTCCTGGAAACAAGGTAGTGGAATTGGTATCTGTAGTCCCATGTGGATGGAATTTCTGTGCAAGTAGCCTACTATATTTACTTGCATAACGTACCAGATCCATGCAAACAATTCCATATGATAATAATCCTTATGAGTACTGTGGAGGATATGGACTTACCTTGCAAATGCAGTAGCTGACACAACTGTAGTTCAGGGCTGACTCTGTGTGATGCAAGCAGTACACAGCTAATGCATGAGTGGGTACAGGATGTGTGGGTTGCCTGCCATCATTTTTAATTTCTGTATGTGCGTAGGGGTAAGGTGTTAGCCCCTAGTGCCCTAGGTTGTCAGTGAATGTGCTATGCATTGCCTCATAGCCAATGCCAGGGTGTACTGAGCACACCTATGTCTGCCTACAGGAACACCAGTAGGGGAATTCTCCTTCAAATCCTTCTGTGACTGTGGCTGTGATGACCTAGACACTGGTGAGGGGCTGTGTATCCCTTCCTTTTACTGCTTCTGCTGAAGCTGTCTCTGCAAGATCATATTGTGTAGCATAGCACATACTGTGAATATATGTGCACATGTGACTGGAAAATACTGCAGGGCTTCACCAGATATATCTACACACTGGAACCGTGACTTCAGCAGCCCAAAGACACACTCTATGATGTTCCTAGTTTGTGCATGTGCCTCACTATGGCATTCTTCTGTGGGTGTATGTGAATTTCTGATGAGTGTCATCATCCATGGTTCCAGGGAGTAGACAGCATCCCCCAGCAAATGCAATTTGGATTATTCCCCCGCCCAGCAAACATCTCATACAGCTGTGATGTTTGCCAGATATTGGAGTCATGGTAACTTCCAGGGCTGCCAGCACATGCATTCAAGATAATCCCCTAGGCATTGTATACAGCCTGGCAGTTGATGGAGTGGTACACCTTGCAGTTATCTTAGATTCTACTCTGGTCACCAGGTGGAGCCTTGATGTGTACATGGGTGCAAGGTATGGCACCCAGTACCTCAGGGTAGTGTGTTACATGGTAATACTTTTCATATTGCTGGCCATCACCTCAGGGGAGAGTGGGAAAGATATCTGTTCACTGGCATGTGGTACAATAGCATCCAGGAACTGGTGGAGTATCCTGGATGCAGATGCTTGTGTCACCCACATCATGTCCCCAGTTGGTCTTTGAAATGTACCTGTAGCTATTATCTTAAGGGCTACACATACCTTTGTTTCCACTGGGATGGGTTCCCCTCTGTTGGCTCTGAGTTGAGGATGGCAGAGCTCAGTGAGTTCTTGTAATATGTCATTGTCCACCCTATAGCGGTCTACAATCTCCAGCTCATGTAGCCCATGGAAGGTTACCCTAGGCCTGAACACTCTTCTCCTTCTAAGCCTAGGCCTATTGTCAGCAGCACCGACAGCATTGACATCAGTCTCTAGTACATGCAGATGTAGTATAGCTGCAGCAACCCCTAGCATTATCTCATTAGTTAAACTTTCCAATTCAGTGTTCCAATGCTTCACAATATTGAGGGAAAAAACAGTTTGTAGGGTATATGAATAGTTTATCCAGGTCTGCTGTAGGTCCACCATGTGTGATTGTCTACTTATTATGCATTTCACCTACCTAAATTTTAATTAACATCATTTAATGGCCTTACTTTGGTGAGCAGTGTGTCACTGTGTGCCGTGCAGCTCAGCATAGTTTATTCACTCCTAAGGAATCATCACTGTCACATGACTAGTCTGCCACACATACATTTTTCACTATGCGCTGTGCCCTGCAGCATAGGTTATACAAAAGTCACAATCAATAATTGAATATATCCACTTTTAATAACTTGCTGCCCACATCATCACTGTGATATGACTGGTCTTTTTCTCATGAAAATGCTCAGGTATGCAGCACATCATGCAAAATACATGCACTATGCATTAAAACATTTCTAAAAGTAATGAGGCACACTCCCCTGCTGGCCTCCACATCCAGTGGTAATATCAACATGGTGTAGGAGCCTACACTGAAAGGATCTGAGGACATGGTTGCTCCTTTTAGAGATCCAACAAATTTACCTCAATTCCATATGTATCCATGCTGACAACCTGGTCGCTACACAGTTCATAACTGTATGACCTAGACAACAGCATAAATGTACCATTGTACAGACCTGATGTAATATCCTATAATACATTTCTGGCAAGTATTATAAAATACTTTTTTCCTTTTTTTTTTACTTTTGAATTAGGTATGTTTGCGCACTGCACAGTGCAAATGTGCTGAAATCATTAAAAAATGTACATATTCCTTTGCATTTTCAGATATTAACAATGCATTATTCACATATCACTGTATGTGATCTAACCATTGCAGGAGAGTTATGCCCATATTTGTGGAACTTTATATCCCCTTCTTTCAGTGGACACTCCTGTAAGTGGAAAATTACTGTGTACACTATGAACATGGACACAGTCTCTACACAGATGCCTTTATGCTTGTTGAATTACTCCACCTTATCATTTGTATAAAGTTCACCTGCTTATGAGGTGATTTGCAATGCATGGAAATTCCCTTGTTTGCACATGCTTCTGCACTGCTAAGTGGCACTTTCTGAATCTAAAACCTTTTGTGCTTGTGTATGCATCATGTAGCAATGGGTACACGCAAACAAAAATCATGTAGGGCTGACTGAATTCCCCCAATGTTCTGTTACATTTATTATTAACTTGTGTTTTAAGCATTGTTTTTCATCTTTTTAATTTTTTCTCAGTTGATCTCTATTGTTGTATTATCCATCGTGTGCTCTTTTCAATGAGCCCACATCATCGAAGAAGAAGGTTAGTACACCATTCTGCCTATCCATTTAACTATTTTTATTTATTTATTTTATTTTACATTTGTTGACGACTGGCTCCAGTGCTGGATACATCCGTGGTTTCCGAGGGACAAAAGAAACAAGAAAAAGAGCACAAGACAACAAAAACAACAACAATAGAAGTTAGACATTTAGTACAATAAGTAATATAAGCATGTATGTAATACTGGATACATAAGAAAATAAAAAAAAAAAAAGAGAAAAAAAAAGATAACTAACTGCAAATAATTAAGTAAATAAACAAACATGTACAATTACTTCTTCCACTTATTATACTGATGCAATATTTTTATGGCTGTGTTCATTTCTTTTTTATTTTTCTGCAAAAGTTTTTTTTTTTTTTTTTTTTATTAAAAGGAAAACATTCAAAACCTCTCCAGCAAGTGCAAGCAATAACTAATGGCATCAAAAAATCTTAATGTGTAACATGATATGTAAGCAATATAGTTCACTTTTGGGAAGGCACAAGGAAAAGGGCATTACAATAATGCTGTCTAGATGAGATTGGGGGGTCCCTATTAATTACTCAAACAAGTTTGAATGTCATATGGTTGACACCATATGATTGAACTTTAAAAAGTTTGAATGTGAAAAGCAATGGTTCTGTATGGCACAAAATAGGAAAATTTCCATTTTCTGCACTGAAGTGCAATCTTGGAGTTGGTATATTTAAGAATGCGGGGTGTGTGGGTGCAGGGGGGCTTGTCCCCCTGCTCAGAACATTGAAGTAAGTTTTTTTTTTTATTATATTTTCAAGGTTTCAAACTTTGGTCATATGCTGTCGAACATATGAGGTTCGAAGTTTTGAAACTTTGAATATATAATATAAACCTGATTAGGGCTAGTGCCTAATATTAGAGATGTTTTGTAAATGGAAAAAGGATGATTTAACAACAGCTGACACTTGAGTGTGCACTATCAAGTTATGATCCAGTTATGCCTAGATTATGTACCATTTCAGCAAAAATCAAATTTATTATCACTATTCAATATGAAACTATGGTGAGATGCACAATAATCCCTCAAGGTAGTAAGAAATGCCACAATCTTGATTTTGGCAGAATTCAGTATCAACAGATTATTGACATCCAGGGTTTCTGGCACAGAAATTGTAGCTTATTAGCCATTTGGGCATTTTTTCCATCTCTTTCAACTTTCTGTTTTTTCTGCCTTTCCTGTAACTAGTCTAGTCCAGATACAGATTTGCTGTATCCAGAACTGTATGCCAGCTTCTAAGCCCCCAAGCCTTTCTGTGTTGGAGGTAAGCCTTCTAGCTTATCAGTGGGAGTGGTAAGCACTAGGTAGCCCATCTACCACAACAAGAGTGGTTTCTGGCACAGAAATAGTAGGTTTTTGGCTGTTTGGGCAGTTTTTCCATCTCTTTTTACTTTCTGGTTTAAAAGCCCGCATTTGCACTTTTTTCCCTCCTTTCCTGTAACTAGTCTAGTTCAGATACAGATTTGCTGTATCCCAGACTGTTTGCAAGCTTCTGAGTGGAGCAAAAAGTCTGCTCTTCAATTGTTCCCTTAGATCTGCTAGTATTCTCATCAACTGCACTTTTACTAGCTCATTAGTTTAACACTTTACCAGACTTTTTGTAGCAATTATTGTAGCACACAAAAGTACTAGCAGCACTAAATGTTCTACAAGTAAACAGCTCCAGTACTTATTAATGCTCCAGGCATGTCTAAAGGTCAGTTCCCTGTGCTTTCTCCTATTAATGTCAATCCTATTAACCTGGTGAACTTTGGCATCCTGAGGCAATGTAGCAACTGCCTCATGTACACTGACAACCCTCACCTCTTACCTCCCAACACTCAGACTTGTGAGAGATGCACTTATATATCCAAATTGGAAGCCAAACACTCTCCAGCCAAGACCAGAATAGCTGGTCAAGAGGAGAAGGTAAACACTTGCACCACACCACATGGAACACATAGCCATCCAGAACACACACCAGCACTGCCTTCACATAAAAACACAAACCACACACCCACCTTCCCAGAGGCTCTCAATAAAAATCTACCCAAACAGCAGACCTCCAAGGCAGAAATGCACTCAACCACCACAATACAACACAACACTAATCACGAGACACATAACTCTCCTAAACAGTGTGCCACTCAACCAAAGCCCCTAAGGCAAAACAGCATGCCCAACACACTAGTCATAGTTGACTCGATAGTGAGGCACAATGATGTCCCATTCACTAGGTTGAATAAGGAGAAAGTAATAATCAGTCACTTATCAGGCACCAGGATCCGCCACATAACGCATGCACTCAAGCCCCTCAACAACAGATACAAATATGGCTCTGTTTGTACATGTGGGTGTGAATGACCTGAGACGTTACCTCCCTGGGCTACATGAAAAAAGACATGGAGGAGCTCTCAGATTATGTAGCTCAGGTGGGTATGACCCTAGCCCTGAGCAGCATCCTACCATCACCCAGAATGATACCACAGTACAAGCAAAAAATGATTGATTTCAACAATTGGCTAAATTTCTGGTGTCATTCTAAGGGGATCCAGTATCTGTCTGTTTGGGATGACATGATTGACAGACCTCGATGCTTTGCCAGAGATCGCCTGCATCTGTCACCACTGGGCTTCCAGATATTGGCCAAGGCTCTAGCCACCCCTATAGTGCCTTTTTTAGGTGGTTTTCCAAAGACCAAATTACCACCATAACAGCTAAAAACAAATGCAGTCTGAGGGTCATGCTGCTCAATGTTAGAAGTCTAAATCTCAAAGTACACTTGCTAGAAGCACTCCTTAAAATGGAGAACATTGACACTTGTGCTGTAACAGAGTCCTGGTTCAAGGCAGCAGAAAGCACCCCTGCACTACCAGGCTATAACTCATTCTGGGTCTATTTTATGTAATCAAAAACCCGTATTATCGAACACCACAACACCGACACACATAGCCCGAACCACAAATACGCCAAACCCCCTAAACCGTGAATTTTCAAATCTCGAACTGTCATAGTCGGCCAACACCACTGTGTGCTACATACTACATACCCAAACATAATAAATAAAACACATACATACACTAACCAAACCGTACTTCTAACCCTACACTAAACCTTGCATACATTGCTATCTATGCACTTACCTTAACTCGCACCCTAACCCAAAGGTCCGTAACTATCTCACACTTACCCTACAGACATATACCCAAACAAAAGAAATAATCCACATACATACAATTAACAAAACCCTACTTCTAACCATACACTAAACCCTACATACATTACTTATCTATGTACTTACCTTAACCGCACCCTAGCCCTAAGGTCCGTAACTGTCGCACACTTACCTTATGGAGGTATACCATAGATGGGCCAACCATGACACTTTGACATTTCGTGTTTCGCAGTTTTGAACGTTTGCCGTAACCATAGTTTGCGCTATACGTGTCGGTCTTGTGGTGGTTGCTGAAACGGGATTTCAATTTCGTAATGTAGACCCCTCATTCCACACCTTTCAGCCCCAGAACTTGGACCAAAGCTCCAAAGGTGGTGGTGTTTCCATATTCATAAAGGATGTGCACACCTCCAGACTGGTAGCCCAACATATCACATCTGAGATACTTCAGGTGCAGCTAACATTGGGTAAGACACCTATTCAGGTTGTAGCCTGCTATAAGTCCCCAACCATGTCCCAAGTCTCAACCTCCACATTCCTAAGCACCCTGGAGAATATTAGGGTCCACCTAACACTCTCATATTGGGCGACTTCAACTATCCCTCCATTAATTGGGAAAACTACTCATGCACCAATACACTTGCCCAACATTTCATGGAATTCATTAATTCCAATGCCCTGCACCAGCTGGTTCTTACCCCCACTAGATGTAGCAACATCCTTGACCTGGTCATTACTAACATGGGTGACCATTGCTCTTCACCAATAGTTAACTCCTCCCTGGTTAGATCCGACAACAATCTAATCACCTTGGAAATCATCACCCCCCCCCCCCCACTGCAAAGGTGAAAAAGTTCTCCAAAGCTAACTTTGGGCTCCTAAAAACAGAGGCGGCTAACTTCACGGCACCATTGCAAATGGAGAACAGTTGCATGATCACTGAATCATACACCAATGCACTGTATGAACACGTACACAAATGCATGGATCTCATCATATCCAATAGAACCAAGATACTCTCCTCCAAAAAAAGGAAGCCAATCTGGTGGTCCCCTGCCATTAACAAACTCTACAACAGAAGGAGGAAACTGATGCAGAATAAGGTGAAGTCCCAAGACTTAAAAAACTCCCTTATCAGCTTCAACAAAAAGTTAAGATCTCTCATCAAATCCTCTAAAGCGAGCTATGAAAGCAGAATTGCAGCAGATAGTAAGGACAACCCCAAGGTCTTCTATAGTTATGTAAAGAATCTCCATTGCAATACCCAGATTTGCTCTGAGCTACTGCACAATGGTACCTCCTATACCAAGCCAACAGATATTGCCAATATACCGGCTGACAGATTCAGTGCCAACTTTACCCCTCACCCCCCCAAAGGGCCAATCACAATACCAGTAGATTGCTAGGCACCCACTATTACTGCTGCACAGGTTAAAACAGCACTGTCCAAGGCCAAGAATACAGTTTTGATGGGACCTGATAATATCCCTGGCTGTGTTCCACATGAACTTCAGAGTGAACTGGCACCTCACCTGTGTGCCCTATTCAACCACAGCCTCACCTCAGGCTTTGCTCCTACCAAATGGCACATTGCTACAGTCATCCTTCTCCACAAAGGAGGAGTGACTACAGACCCTGGAAACTATCACCCCATTAGCCTGATGAGTCTGATATGCAAAGCTATGGAATGCATCATCATGATACCTAATAAACAACGATATAGGGAATCTCCAAACTCTAGATCCTACATAGTGTGGTTTTGTGAAGGGTAGATTATGCCTGCTCAACTTGGTTTACTTCTTTGAGTCAGTCACCAGAGCTGTGGATGAAGGCAAGGTAGTTCATAAAGCCTACCTTGATCTGGCCAAGGCCTTTGATACCATTCCCCACTCAGGAATCATAGAAAAACTCACTAAGCTAGGCATCAACCCCTATATCACTAGGTGGGTGGCAAAGTGGCTCACAGATAGAACCCACAGTGGAAAAGTAGCTAACTCCAAGTCAGACCGCCGACCAGTCACGAGTGGAGTCCCACAGGGTTGGGTCCTGGTTCCTCTCCTGTTTGGTATCTACTTCTCTGAAGTCCAGGCCAACATGAAGGGATTCTGGCTGACAAATTCCACAGATGATTGCAAGTTGGGAGCTATTATTAACTCCCCAAGTGATGTTGACATCCTACAGAAAGGCCTCACTGAGACCAACGACTGATATCAAAACCATGGCCTTAAGCTCAATGCCAAAAAATGTGACATCATCCCCATTGGAAAAAGCCCAGTTCCCTTGAATTACCACATTGTTGTTAGCCCACTGAATTGAATTACTGAAGGCATTATCAGAGATCTGGGAACACAGGTTGACAGCAACCTCATTTTTGACCACCACATTTCCACTGTGGTTAGAAAGTCCTTCTGTGTGGCACATCTCATTACTAAGGGTTTTGCATCCAGGAAGAAAGAGGTCATTGTCTCCCTCTGCTCTTCCCTCATTAGGCCAATCATTGAGTACAATGCCACATTTGGCATGTACCTCACTAGACACCTGCAGCAACTGGAGAGGCCACAAAAGTACCTCACAAAAAGGATCCTAGGCCTTAAACACTTGTCCTATATGGACAGACTCAAAAAACTCCAACTATTCTCTATCTCATATCACCTACTTAGAGGTGATCACTGCTTGACTTACAAAGCCATGTCTGACCCAGCTCTTTTAGAAATGCTACATTTAAAGAAATCCCAATCCCTCTATGCCACATGCTCCAGGGCCCTCAACATCATTACCACAATCAACAGAACATGCTGGAGGGACAGGTTCATAACCCAGAGACTGTCCATGCTATGGAATAGACTTCCCATACATGTCAAGCTGAGCACCTCACTAGCCCTCTTCAAAAGAAATCTTGAGTGGATGGGAAACAGAAAATGCACCCCGGGGATCACTCCAGTGGCTCTACTTGACAGAGTCATTGGGAACTAAGGTCAGGTGGCACAATGCCAGGGTAATCCTATGGACTAGGCTTGTAAAGGCTCCAGGGCCATTAGTCTAGTACACACCTATGAACCTATGAACCTAAGAATGTATGGCTTCAAGGTCAGCCATAGAATATACACTTACCAGTTTCATCTTATGGAAATGAGAGGTACATTGGGTGTCATTTAAATAACTGTGATATACTAACCCTCTCTCCCTAATAAGATCTCCCAATGGAGGCAAATAAATCATGAATAATAATGGACCTAAGATAGACCAAAGTGGTAACCCACATTCTAAGTGATTGGGCAAAGAAGAATTCCGAGCAGAATAAACATTTTGAAAATGGTTAGAGAGATAAGAAATGAATCACTTCTAAAACTGTAGAGACACTGCAAAATAAAATTGCAAGTGTGCTGTCAACAGGCTATGCTCAGATGTGTCAAATGTCACTAAGAGATCCAGAGGGACACATATAGAATAGGACCTCTGATGGTTATCCATTGGGAAATAACTAACTACTCTAACAAGAGGAGCTTTTGTACAATAGTGAGTGCAAAACCCAGACTGGAAAAGGTCCATGGCCCATTGACTATTAAATGAGTCACAAGTCGCTCAAAGGCAACCTTCTCAATAACATTTCCTAGAAAATGAAGGTTAGGGACTGGGTAGTAATTGTCAATGATCTAGAGTATCTTTCTTGAGAGAAGTGGTAAGCTTGAACTTTAAGATCTAGAGGATATAACAAGCCTTGTTTGACATGGATCCAACCCACCAGCCATTGATAGCATACTTGAGGCAACAGTCATGAATTCATCATAAACTCATCATAACAACATTATTAGATGTTTTTTTCATAACAAATTCTTATTTACTTGAATGTTCCGACCTTATTGGCACTTAAGGATTTAAGGATTGTACTATGCTAAATACAGCAGTACAAAAGGAACAGACACTGCAGCATCTAATATTTTTCAAATGCATGCAACTCTTCTTTGGTCCTGATTCTTCACACAATCTTTCACTTGCTTGAAAGATTCATTACCTTTTTGTGTAATTCTATCCAGATCTCGTAATCTCACTTCTGCCATCGATTCCAGTTATCACTGATCTTTGGCTCTAAAGTGCTGCAATGTTACAGACTTTGCAAATTATAAAGCAGACAAGTTCCAATGTATTCAGTTCTGTTTCATGATCTAGAATACAGAGTCCCTTTTAACATAAGACATTACTGCTGGTGTGGTAGTTATTTGTACGTTGGAAGGGATTCAAACAGTTTGGGTTTTTTTGTTTTTTCTCTGTATTTATGGGTGTGAGGGGGACTTGCATCTGCAAAAATATAGTATAGTGTTGATTTTATTAAGCAGAAGCTCAGAACATTTTTGTCAAACTATTGCTTCAATGACTTAATGAAACATTCAAGAAATGCAGCAGTCCCAACAACATTCTGATACATATTGTTTCCGTGTTTACAAATTAATAACATATGGAATGTTGTCCTCAGTCCAGCATGGGATTTATGTAACCATTATAATAAGATGTAATTAAGATAAAATAAAAATACTCATAAATCAGAAATATGCATTTTATAAACTTTCAATACTCTGTTAAAAACAGGAAACAAACGTATAGTGTCTGAATACTAGATTATTCCCAAAATATTCTAAATAATGTAATTTGTATAATTTGTACCACGTTTCAGTATTTTAGAACACTAAAGTTAGTCTAGAATATACTAATAATAGTATCTACTTTATTTATGTTAACTGCTTCAGTATTTCAACACTTTGTACTAAATATATATTGACTATAGGAAAAAAAATGTCTTGAAGAAATGTTGGAATTCTAGGTAACATCTCTCTGTAAATATATAACAGCATTCAGGAACTCATTCATGTCATAGTAATTCAACTCCTTGCATCCATATTTTCCAGTATTTAATATTTTATTCAACTATCACATTTAATTTAAATATATTTCTTCCGTGTGCTTCTTATCCATTTTCAGAAATGAGCCTGCCTGTTAAAAGGCATCTTTTAGCTCTATAATTGCATTGGCATCATTTCAAAACACCAGAAGCTTTTTCATAGCTATTGTTTTATTTTTTTTTTTTCACTTTACAATTTAAATTCACTGCAGTGACTTGCGAGTTATAAAATGTGGACTGTAAACACTTACATGGTATGTAAATATTATTTATAGCCTGCATGAGGAAAATGGGTGTTGGGATATTTTACATAATTAATAAATGCATAAACAGCATGATGACTACAGAAAATAGTGCATTGTTTGATATAAGACTATGATTCATGAATTATGTAATATATAAATTCATAGAATAAAGATGATGTACAAAGGTTCATGAATGATAACCTGAAATCTATATTTAAACATTTTACTCACTTTGTACTTCTTTTGTTTAAAAGATATATTTAATATCAAAGATGTGGATTGCTTGCCCTCAAGTATTATAAATCTTACACTATTGCTGAAGTTTATTTTAATAATTAAATGTACATTTCTCATGTCAGTATGTGCTTGTGATTTGTTTTCAAAATACAGCCATGGTGTATTAACATTGACAAAATTATCTCCATACCAGTTTTAATAACTGTCCAAAATACTTTTGAGATTAACTTAATTCACTGGCTTCACTTAACTCAAATCTACTGAATGATATACAATGGATGCGCATTTCTTTGAATTCTATAATTCCTTTTACATGACTCATTCTATTTAATTTCATAGCCTTCTTTGAGACAACATACAACAACTGTTTTGTTTGTGATTCATCAGACTTCACCTCAGTGAACACCACCAAATCCATAGTCCTATCAATTATGTATTATGGAACTGCTGGCCTTATACTTACTGACTCAATAATAGCCAAATGTACTAAAAACATTTCCCAGTAGTGTGGCATATCTCTTGTACGAATACTGACACAAATGGTATAAATGACTTTTTTCTCCAGACAATGCAAGTTCAATCTTCAGTGTACTAACATACAGATTCTGGGCCTGAAGGAACTTCTAAGAGCCTGCCTTCAATATGTCTAGTATCATATAGCCTTGCTTCCAAGAACTTATCCAGTTCTTTTTTAAATAAGTAAACAGAACTCATTTTCTTTAATTTTAAGAGGCAAAGAATGCCATCAGCGCCCTGCTCTAAAGTGAAAAGAAATCCCCAGAAACCCAGCTTTACATATAACAATTTCCACCAAGAAGTCTCCATTTTTAATTTCTCTCTGATGTTGCATTTTTAAAATACCAATGCTAGACCTTAAGTTTCTTGAATTTATACACATACATAAGAATTTACTTTCCACTAAAAAATGATATCGAGCATAGAATAAAGTAATTTCTCTCAGTCTATTAATATAACTCTATGCCCTCAATCCTTTTATCTGCTGTATAAAATATTTCTGTATCCTTTCCTTCATTTCAATGTGTGTTGAATTATACATATACACATTCCTGCCAAATTAAATTGCCAGTTTCACAATAGCTTTGTAAAATGGGGACAAATAGTCCCCTATCCCTACAAACAATAGTTCTCAAAATATTTATTTCCAAGTAACACTTTCTGATAATATCCATCAAATATAAATCAAACTTAAAAGTCACTGTCTACTTTTATTAGTTTAGAATATTCATATAAGAAAACCTTACTCTCATCAGCGGTGATTTTCTTAATCTTTTTATAGTGACTTTCTCTCTCTTTCTCTCTCTCATTCTTTATTTTTTTCCTCTTTATCTATCCCAGGATAGTGATATCATCTTTCTCATAACAAAAAAAAAATGCTTTTACTTCCCAAAATGTTAAGTAAATGAAGACATTTATCTCTCTCTTCCTCATTCAACATTCATGTTTTCAAATATTTTCCAACATACTCATTTTACTTTGAAAAAAAAGAAAGCTGCAAAATTGTCTTTAATAAAGAGATGTAATACCATTGCATCTTTAATCAATGCACTGACGTATGTCTATCACACTTCTCAATTAATATATAATTGTTATCTCTACCTCTTCAGCTCTTCTTTCCAAAATAACATCTATCAACAAACCTTTACCTACAATATTGCCCTGGGTCAATACAGATTTTAAATGATTCTGTTTCATTTCACAATCTGTACTAACTTTATTTTCTCTTCTTCCCAGTAACATACTATGGCTTATCTTTTCACAACTAAACTTTCTCATTAATCATATAATAATGTAAAGGTGTGACTGGTCCCTTTAAACATTTTGCTTAATAATTTAAATTAGTTGTATTATTACTAGTACACTCAATAATGTCATCCATGGTAACTAACATTCTTTCCTTATTAGTTCTACATAATTTATAACTTAACATTATTTCCTTATTCATTCTACATAATTTAGCTATCTTCTTCAGGTGGCTACATGTATCTCCATCAGTCCCCATAAGTACCCTGACAGGATAAAAAGAGGTAAGGTGCCTATAGCAAATAAATGTCTTTTTCTTACCAGTTCCACTATTTATTTATTTGTTTTTCTTTGTTGAACAGGAAAGTCAACTGGGCAAAGTCCATTCTCAGCAGATGCATAGGGGAAATGTTTCATCATGGCACATTTACACTAACAGATACATTTCAGACTTTTCTCAGGGAAAATAAAGTTATATTTCTCAGGGGAAAAACATAATTCCAAGACAGATATATACAGGAAAGTGTTTACATCAACAAGCATACCAGTCTATATCTGCAATTGGCACTCTCAGTATTACATACAACTTTCTTTCATGTTTAATACGCATATCACTTCAGCATAGCACATGTCATACTTTCACACCATTTATTCTTCATTACTTTCATTTCCATGACAAAGGTACCTCTATCATTTGTCACCTCTTACCAGAATTGCTGAAATATTCCTTATCATCCAGGTTTCTATTGTTTTATACACTTCCAAATGTCAATCCATCCTTGCATTCCTCATTATATCAAGTTTACTCATTTATCATCACAAATATATTTAGAATAGTTTCATAACTATACATGTATCACATTGGTTTTCCTGAACATATATTTAGAAAAAAATGTAGAAAGTTTAATATGAAATTGGTTTGTAGATTGTATGAAATCAGCAATGTAAAAAAAAAAAACAATATTTATCTGGTTGATAATCTGTCATTTGCAGCTGAATATGAGCTAGTATTAATATCTTTTTGCTATTCATATTTTGATTTACTTCTGCATTGACTCATTGCTGTCCCAACATCATACAGAATCAAAGAGAGAAAGAAGGTATGTATATTCAAACTTTTCTGGAAAAGTCAAGCCTATAGGTTCAAATAAACCAATTTAATATATTTTGTTTTCAACAGAACTAATGGTGTAGTCTTTAGTGAATATTTATCTGGCCATCCAGCTTTTTTCATAATCTTTCACAGTGCTCTCCTTCTTAATTCATGTGGGCTATCCAACATGCCCAAAGAAACTGGCTCTTGGTGCATAACATGTACAGTGGTAACTTTTCAGCCTCTATCTAATTTTCCTCCATTTCATCCTCAACCTCTACTGATGTATCTCATTCTCTTAAAACCCTTTATAACTTTTGTCTTTTTTCCCATTATTTGCAATGTTTTTTTCTGTCAATTCAATAGAAGTCACCTGCAAAAGTATGTTTTTACCTATTCTTCCTACTATACTATACTATACATAAACCTGGGTACAGAAAGATTGATGGGGCAAGCACCAGTCTGGTGGTCCCAGCCATAAGCAATAAACACAACAAACAACAGAAGCTACTACTACAAGATAAAAAAAGAAAAAAAAAGGTAAAGGTAATGATCTTTGATCATTAAAAAGTAAAAACTAGAGCATAAAATCATCCAAGGCAAATTTTGAGAGAAAAAAAAAAAAGAAGAACTCTAAAGACAATATAAGGCCTTTTAGCTATGTTAGACACCTAGGAGGAAACAGAATTAGTGATGAAATGATGAGAAAATTACTGAACCACACACATAATATACTGGCTGGACAGGTTCAGTGCAACTTCTCCCTCCCCAAAAAAGGAGAGATATCTATTCCAGAGGATTGTAGCCCCCAGGATACATACGCCAAGGAGTGGTGCACACACTGTGGGTCCACTTCTTCAGGCGGTGGCCTCCACAGACCCTGGAAATTACTGCCCCATTAGATGAGGAAGCCTATCTGCGGCCCCCTAAGGGAAAGGCCTTGCGACACAATACCCACTCCAGGTATCAAATCAAAAACTCATCAGCAATGTAAACCCATACATCACAAGATGGGTGCACAGAATAAGTCATCACCTCAGGGACAACGGGACGCTGACACATCCGTGCTTTTTAACAAAACTAAAACCTTCTTAAACACCTGATCTATATCGCCCACCTGATCATGAAGGGATTCACATCTCAATCGGAGGTCACTCGCCCCCCCTGTACTCATCACTCATTAGATTGATGATTGAGTACAAGCCCCGCCTGAATGTATCTGACCACACACCTGCTGCAGCTTGCAGAAAGGCCCAAAGTTCCTCACCAAAAGGATAAAGGGTCTCAAAAAATATGTCTTATGCTGCGATTGAAAGAACTCCTCCCTACTTTCAGTCTCATACTGCTTGCTCAGAGGTGATAAGGCCCTGACATATAACCCATGTCCAACCCAGATTTGATGAATAAAGCTCAATCTCAAAAAAGAAGATCCTCAGAAGGGACACTGGGAGACTTAAACCTTGACACTTATATATATACATGCTGGAGAGGACAGATTCACCCCCAGAGACTCTATGCTGTGGAACAAAAAAAAACTGCACATGTGGCAGAGAGCACTGCTGGCCTTGTTCAAGAGGAATCTTGACCAAGCATAATTCAAACTGAAGGGTGGCGAAGCCACATAACTATGGGCTAGGCTTATAAATGCCGAACCTATAATGTTAATTAATTAATGTTAATTAATGTTAAAGTGGTCATCCCAAGAAACATCAATAAAGTTAAGTCAACATTTGAAAACATTGACTTTAACCATGAACACAGAAAAAAAGCATTTTATGTTGGGCAAGTCCAAGCACCACATTCTCTACCATGCTATGTAAACATCCCACCCTCCCACAGTATACATGACTGTACTATAGCTGCCTTAACTCAGCCTACTATTCAAGCATTAATGCAATGGACCTCAAAGCAATGCCAGACTTCCAATCACCATTCCCTAGAAGTCCTGGTTAGAAAACATTATTTCTCCAAGAGCCACATATGGTTGTTAAGAGACTATAAGACTTGCAAAGCCACTTTTTGATCTTCAAGCCTTTTTAGTAAAAATTCTCCTGAGAGTAACACTGAACAAAATAAAAAGCTCTTAGTCACATTTAGGTACAAAACATCAGTATCTTCTCCTTTTCCTGCTTCTGTGATCTCATAGTGATAAAACTGCATCTGATTCATTCGTCATAAGCAAATTCCATGCTGACTCTTATAATGGAGCCTGTTGCTTTCCAACTAACTGATGAGTCTCTCGAGAGGTTTCACATGCCTTTATTTACAAGGCATATCAGGCTCACTGACCTGTAGTTCTTGAGATGGTTTTTCCCTCTGTCATATGTAGCAGAATCTTTATGAAATATTAAAAATAATGCAGCATCTCGCCGACTGCCAGGATTTTTTTGAATAATTCTGTTCTTGGTTTTTAGCAATTTGTCAGTCTTCGGTCCACTGCCTGGGTGTTATCCCACCTTTGCACACCATCTTCTGTCTTTTTTTTTATTTGCCCATCTGTTCACTTGTTACTCTCATTATCTTTCTTACCTTTTCATGCTGATATGGTTTATTCTCTGACCTTGATAAATAATAATGTGCACACCTGAATAAAATGCTCCATTTCATCACTACACTTCTTTCTATTCTTTAGTATTTTGTGCAAGTCCCTTTCTCATCTCTTAATTTTGCCAGTATAGGTTTATATTAGACTAATGACCACCAGAATCTTTATAAGCTTAGCTGTGCAATCCAACCCAGTTTTAAGTTAGTAAGGACATAGCTAAGTATTATGTGGGGAGAGGATATGTTAGTTGGGGATTAGTTTACTTACTGCCGAGCTCTGTCTATCAGTGACATGGGGGCCAGACCAAGGGCGAATTTATGACTTCACATTCAGTGATCAAGGTTTTTTCTGAATGCAGTCAGAGATGAACTCTGCTTCACATGGTGGGGAGCTGATTCTGTAACCCATGGCTCCTTTGTGACACATATTGGTCTCACCAGCATGTTCTATTTATGTCACAGGCAAAGTTCAGGTCCTTAGCTCTAGTGTTTATGGTGCTGTTTGATTTGCAGATGTGCAAGAGATCCATCAGAGCTGGATATGAGGATGCCTTATATGCCAGGCATAGATTGCCTCATAGTAGCCTATAAGAGGCTGTGTACAGAAATAGGATCTTAAGGCGATCTGTGTAGGACATGGTGTTCATGCATTGGATTCTCCTGGTGAGATACCTTTGAAGCCATTCCATCTGTTGCAAGTACCTGGTTAGGTACATGCCAAAGGGGACAATTTACTCAATGATGGGTTTAGTAAAGACTGAGTACAGTGGTAATATAAATTACTTGGACCTGGATGTCATACATTTGTTCATAAGTTGGGCAACATAGAATGAGTTTCTTACTGTCTTGGCCATGTGTTATTTGAAGGCCAGATTGCTGTCTATGTATACTTCCAGATCCTTAACTACTAGGTCAACTCTTAGGGATGCTTTATTAATGGAGTAATTAGCTTGGGTGGACGATTTCCCAAATGGCACTATAGTGCATTTTGTCGCATTGAGTTTTAAACTTTGGTTTTGGCACTAGTCATTTGCTTGTGTTAAATCCTCTATTTACAGTCATCTATGAATTAGGTGAGTCAGAAGCAACTGACAATAGCCTTGACTTCTTATAAGTAGATGTCAAACAGGAGCATGCCCTACAAGGAGCCCTGAGATACTCCACTGGGTGACTGCTCTACTGGTGGAGGTGATCTCACCAATCCTGACTTCTCGGGTCCTGTCTGTGAGACAGACAGCAATTCAGCAAGTTGTGTAAGGATTTATACCTAGTCCTGAGAGTTTGACAATGATGCCTCAGTGGGGTACTGTATCAAACTTTTAGTTCATCCCGTCTTTAATTCTTTTTTCTCCTTCCAAAATCATAAGGGTCATTCCCTGCCTATATCTCCATAGCTGCTTTTCTTTTCCTTACTGGCTAATATTTTTTATATACTTGTGTCTTTCTACTGTCCCGGTATATGCTAATTCTTTTTGTTTAACACCATTCTTCCCTTCATCCTTTTCATCAGATCTCTTCTCCCTTTAGCCTTTCTTTTGTACTATACCACTTCCAGTCCACTCCTGTACTCCACATTATCTGTTATAGTAGTCCTTATTTAATATACTTGACTATTTATAGTACACAGTATGGTTTTCCTGTCTAATCAGCCTGTTTTTGCAATACTGTTGTACCACATCATGGAATTCCCCTGTTAATTTGCTTCATCTTTCATAGCACCACATTTTAATTTCTGCTACTGCATGTGGTGTTTGACACATGTTGCACAAATCTCCAAATCTCTCCATATTTCCACTGCAGTTTTGTTCTTTCTTTCCTTCTTTCTTTTTACCTTTAAAGCTAGTATGTTGCTATTTCAGATCGGCTGGCGTGCCCCCTGATTGCTACTCTTTGCTCCTACTTCAGCTTTTTACGTTTTTCTTAATGTTTCGAATGCTCATTGTTATTAGGTTTGGGAAGTCAGTGTACAGAGTCTATTCAGCATCTCTCCCTACTTTCCCTTCTTACTTGAATTGTTTTACTGACATTAGAGCATTATTTGATTCCTTGTTCCTCTGCTCCCTTTTCTTATTCAAGTGTTAACTTCTGGTTTCTTTTTTTACTATCTTATCTGAGTTCTGTCAGTTGAGTGATCCAGCCGCTGTAATTGGCTCATTTTTTACCTCAGTGTAATGAAATACATTTACTTACAAAGGATGCAGGGTCAACAACTGCTGATATTTCCCCCAGCACAAGTTCTACATTTCCCCAGGCATCCTTCCACACAATTTCCCCTGTGAGAGGCAATCAGGATTATGCCTTTTTAATCTCCCCTTAAGATATTAACTCTTCCAGTGCTCAGGCTACTATCTTTACCCAGGTCATCTGGGGTTCATCTGTCTATGCCACAGAACAGTCACTGTTCATGTCTTGTGATCTCACTAGATGCCCCTTCTAAGACACTACTGCCGCTTGTAGCTCATTTATCTTTCATTCATACCTCTTACATCACTTGATTCTCTGTCTTGATTTGTTGACTTTCCCTGCCTCCCACATACCTGGTTTCCAATTAACATTGTTTTCTGTCGTATCTTATTCATCTAGCTTTGCCATTTTTTTCCTTATCATTTACAAAATTGCACTTTCCTTTCCTCATGAATATAAAAGTGCTGCCATTCTAATAAAATCTCCAGTCCCACATTAAACTTTTTCACTGCACAAAAGCTGAGTTGCAGCCTACTCTGGCAAATTGGATTTTCTCTTCGTTCATGCTACTCCAAACCCAAATAATCATTTTCAGCCCTTATTCTCTTGCTTCTATTAGTTTAGCCATCAATCACACATGTATATCCTTTCCTTTCCTTACCCACTCTGCTGGAATGAACACTACTGGTATATCCTGAAAGGCTAAACTTTACAAGTCGCTTGATAGCATTTTCACATACAACAAAAAAGCAAGTTAGCTGCTTTATACTTCACAAAGACCAATTTATTGTAAATGCTTTTGTCGAGGCACATGCCCCAACTTCATCAGACAACTCAGCAGCCATACAAACCTCCATTTTATACTCACATTCAACATAATTAAACAATTAAACAGTTAAATCCTTGATTGAACCATTAGTTAAAACTACTTCATATTTAAAGTGCCCTTGCTTCCTGACTTACAATTTATTGCAATGCCTTAGAAGCTATGGCAACAGTATAAGAAACTTGTTTTTACATGTTATTAAAACCCCCTAATAAATATTATAAAATCATAAAATACTTACTATTACAAAAACTTTTTGTTTGTATTTATATTCAATCTAAATATCGAAAAATCAGACAAAATGATAGGCACCTCTAAAGGACCCAAACTATCTTTCATTATATAAATACCATATAAATCCATGACTTGCATAAATAATTAAATATTTAAAAAATGTAAGTTAGATACGATAAACATAAGTTTATGTATAAATATAACCTATACTAATCTAATAAACTTAATAGTGAACGTATTAGATTAAAAACATATGCTTTAAGATAACATTTTATCTAGAAAGTGCTTTTAACTTCAATATATATTTTTATATACATTTTATAGAAGCATATTCATTCAGCCCAGGGGATGTATGTGCTGATGTCCGAATTTGCCACATAAGCTCACATTCCTCTAATCTTAATTCCCATGGACCCCTCTTAGATTAGGTTCAACTTTCTGAATTACTGTAAAGGCAAACTTATATGTTGGATTCTCGGCTATGTGCTTAGCCAGGGCATTTGTCAGAATTCCCTTTTGAATATTATATTGGTGCTCATAAATTCTCTGCCTCAGCTTTCTTTCTGTTTTGCCTTTATAAAATGATGGGCAAAATTCACATAATGCCACATATACTACTCCCTGGGAATCACAAGTATACTTTCCTCTTATTACATATGTAATAGGGTTATGAAAGTGGACAAGGGAGGAGGGTTGTTGTTTATGAATCAAGATAAGTATATTAATAAAATGCTTGGACATTTAAGAAGTGAAACTTATGAACATGTCAACTTAAATGAACTTAATGGGGCATATAAAAGAATTCACAGTGTTCTAAATTATATGTTTTTGGAAGCAAGTATTACTATTGACATCCTAAAATATTTGAATATGCCAGCACCAGTTATACCAACTCTATTTGGGTCTCCTAAGATACATAAAAATTTAAATGATCCACCTCTCAGACTCATAGTAGATGGGAGGGGGTCGATTACATACGCATGTGCAAAATACATAGACAACAAATTGAAGCCCTGTCTAAGAAGTGAAACACAAATTTGTTCTGATTCATGGGGATTTTTAGAAGGCATTAGTAATTTAGAATATAATAATAAATTTGCCTTCTTAACTGTGGATATAAAGGACCTCTATATCGTAATTCCACAAATGCTTGGAATGCAACGGGTTACAGAGTTCCTACATTTAAAAGGAGCTGGAAATTTGGACATCTATGTGACTGAAACATTACTAGATCTAGTGTTATCAAATAATTTTATGTACTTTAATGGAGACCTTTATTTGCAGAAAACAGGGGTGGCCATGGGCTCACCCTGTGGCGGCAGTTTTGCCAATTGTGTAATGGCATTTTGGGAAAGGCATTTCCTTTTTAGTAATAACATCTACAAGGATAATGTAGCATGGTACACAAGGTACCAAGATGACATGTTTTTTGTGTGGAAGGGCCAAACAAGCATGGTAGATTAATTTATTACAAAAATAACTGAGTTTACCAACTTCTTAGAATTCACATACCAGGTGGAAATGGATTCTATCCGTTTTTTAGACATTCGGATAACCAAGAATAAAAGTAATAATAGGTATAGAACAGTCATTTATAGAAAGCCCACCTATTCAAATGCCTTTCTGCACTTTACAAGCTGTCACCCATATTTTCAAAAGAAAGCTGTTGTAAAGGGGCCAAATAGTAAGGGCAGCCAGAATGGTTTCTGCAGATAGTGATTACATATTGGAATCTGCAAATTTGAAAGACATGTTTCTTAAAAGGGGGTACCCAGAACCTTTCCTTACACATATTATAGATGAAGTTAACTTTAAAAGAACTTCCAGCCATTTTAGACCCATACTACAGAATGGCTACCAAGGTAACCATAGGGGTAATGATATACAAAATCCTGTTGAAACAGGACACATGGGTACTCAACCAAGAACAGTTAGTAATGTAACAGCTAGTCTATTGATTACATATTTCTTAGATGTTGGTTACATTAAGGACATCATACTGAAGAAATGGACTATAATTCTGGAAGATAACAGAATTAATAAAGTGTTGAAGTCACGACCACATTTCACATATAGAAGACTCCCAAATTTGAAAAGCCTTTTAGAAAGACAGAGCCATGAGCATACATTTAGAAATGGTATGGGTAAATGTGGACACTGTCAGCAGTGCAAGTACATAAAATTAGGAAAGCAGCATGCCATTAGAGATAGACAATATGTAATAAGAGGAAAGTATACTTGTGATTCCCAGGGAGTAGTATATGTGGCATTATATGAATTTTGCCCATCATTTTATATAGGCAAAACAGAAAGAAAGCTGAAGCAGAGAATTTATGAGCACCAATATAATATTCAAAAGGGAATTCTGACAAATGCCTAGGCTAAGCACATAGCCAAGAATCCAACACATATGTTTGCCTTTACAGTAATTCAGAAAGTTGAACCTAATCTAAGAGGGGGACCATGGGAATTAAGATTAGAGGAATGTGAACTTATGTGGCAAATTCAGACATCAGCGCATACACCCCCTGGGCTGTATGAATATGCTTGTATAAAATGTATATTGAAGTTAAAAGCACTTTCTAGATAAAATGTTAACTTAACACATATGTTTTTAATCTAATGCGTTCGCTATTAAGTTTATTAGACTAGTATAGGTTATATTTATACACAAACTGATGTTTATCATATCTAACTTACATTTTTTAGATATTTTAGATAAACCTACCACCCTGGAACCTACCACATTTTTTAGATATTTTAGATAAACCTACCACCCTAGAACACCAAAAAGGAAAAAAACTAAGGGTAATGCTGCTCAATGCCAGAAGTCTCACTCTCAAGATGCACGCACTCGAGGCCCTTCTCAATATGGAGAACATCGATGTCTGTGCTGTGACAGAAACCTGGTTCAAGGCTCCTGAGAGCACCCCAGCACTAACAGGTTTCACCTCATATCATCCCCAAAATCCGGACAACACCAAGAAAGGAGGGGTGTCCATATCATAAAGGACACCCACACCTCAAGGATGGTGGCAATGCAGACCATCCAGGTGCAATTAACCATAGGCAAGACTGCTCTGCAATTTGTAGCATGTTACAGGCCACCCTCTCAAACTCAGGAACCTCACATGGCCTTCCTGAAAACATTGGAGGATAAATGTATCTCCAAACACCATCATACTAGGTGACTTCAACTACCCTAATATAGACTGGGAACACTACTCAAGCCCAAACACTCTAACCCAAAGATTCCTGGAGTTCATAAACTCAAATGCCATGGAACAACTAGTCACCATCCCCACAAGAGGAGAAAACATACTTGATCTCATCATCACGAACATGGGATCAAAATGTTCAACAGGAAGTATACCCCTCACTGGTGAGATCAGATCATAAACTAATCTCGCTGGAGGTCCTCATCCCCCCACCTGAAACAAAAAGACCACAGTGAAAAACTTCTCAAAAGCCGATTTCACACTTCTAAAAACTAGTGTGGTCTCCTTTAAGGCTCCTGAGCCAGTGGTAAACATTACTCAAACCGCTGAATCACTTACAAATGCCTTCTACCAGCACCTACAGGACTGCATGGATCAGGCAATCCCAAACAAAACTAAGACTCTCTGTACCAAAGGCAAGCGTCCAATCTGGTGGACCCCAGCCATAAACAAGCTCTACAACAAAAGGAGGAAGCTACTACAAGATAGAGCAAAATCCTTGAAAGGTAAGACACCTTTGATCATTATAAGTAAAAACTAAGAGCTCTCATAAAATCATCCAAGGCAAATTTTGAGAAAAAATCACCAAGGACTCTAAAGACAATCATAAGGCCTTCTTTAGCTATGTTAGAAACCTAGGAGGAAACTCCCAGATATGCTCAGAATTAGTTCAAAATGATGTGAAAATTACTGAACCTACACACATTGCTAACATACTGGCTGACAGGTTCAGTGCAAACTCCCAAAAGGAGAGATATCTATTCCAGAGGATTGTAGCCCCAAACATCTCCAACGCCCAGGTGAGAACTGCCTCACTAAGGCAAAACACAACATCCATGGGACCGGATGGTGTCCCCGGCTGTGTGCTTCATGAACTCAACGAGGAATTAAACCCACAGTTAGGACAGCTGTTTAATCTTAGCCTCACCTCAGGATATGTACCCAAGGAGACTGTGGTCCCACTTCATAAGGGCGGTGCCTCCACAGACCCTGGAAATTACCGCCCATTAGCTTGACAAGCCTTATCTGCAAAGCCATGGAGAGGATCATAATGGAACTCATAAATAAAGACATAGGGAACTTGCAGACTTTGGATCCAACCCAGTTTGGCTTTGTCAAAGGCAGATCCTGCCTCTTAAACTTGGTTGACTTTGAGACAGTCACCAAGGCCATTGATGAGGAAAGGCAGTCCATACAGCCTACCTCGACCTGGCAAAGGCCTTCACACAATACCCCACTCAGGTATCATCGAAAAACTCATCAGCTTGAATGTAAACCCATACATCACAAGATGGGTTGCAAACTGGCTAAGTGACAGAACCCACAGGGTCAGAGTTGCTGGAGCCATGTCAGACTCAAAGCCTGTCACAAGTGGTGTCCCACAGGGCTCAGTCCTGGGTCCACTCTTGTTCGGCATCTACTTTTCTGAAGTACAAGCAAACACAGGAGGGTTATGGCTGACAAAGTTTGCGGATGACTGTAAACTGGGCCATAGTGAAAACGAAATCACATCTGACACAGGTTTCCTCCAGAAGGGCCTCACAGAAACAGATAACTGGTGCCAGAGCCATGGCCTGAAGTTAAACGCCAAAAATGCATAGTCATACCCTTCAGGAAAACAAGGTTACTAGCTACCATATAGGTGGCAATCCACTGAGCACAGAAAAGTCATCAGGGATCTGGGGACCCAAGTTGACAGTAGCCTTCGTTTGACACTCATGTTGCTAAAGTAGTTAGGAAAACCTTCTATATCGCCCACCTGATCATGAAGGGATTCACATCTAGATCAAGGAGGTCATCGTCCCCTGTACTCATCACTCATTAGACCTATGATTGAGTACAATGCCCCGTTCGGAATGTATCTGACCAGACACCTGCTGCAGCTTGAAAGGCCCCAAACGTTCTTCACCAAAAGGATAAAGGGTCTCAAAAATATGTCTTATGCTGCCCGACTGAAAGAACTCCAGCTCTATTCAGTCTCATACCGCTTGCTCAGAGGTGACCTGTGCCTGACATATAAGGCCATGTCAAACCCAGATTTGATGAATATGCTTCACCTCAAAAAATCTAGATCCCTCAGAACCACAAGGGCGGGAGACTTAAACCTTGACACGGTTATAAATAGAATGTGCTGGAGGGACAGATTCATCACCCAGAGACTCCCTATGCTGTGGAACAAAATCCCGGTACATGTGAGGCAGAGCACCTCGCTGGCCTTGTTCAAGAGGAATCTTGACCAATGGATGGGAGATCGCAGATATACCCCAGGGATTACTTCAGTGTCACTGCTTGACAGAGGCACAGAAAAATGATAGGCATAGTTTTTATTCAAACTAAAGGGGTGGCGAAAGCCACATAACTATGGGCTAGGCTTATAAATGCCCTTGGGCAGATAGCCTAGTATGAACCTATGAACCTATGAACCTATTTAATTATTTATGCAAGTCATGGATTTATATGGTATTTATATAATGAAAGATAGCTAGGGTCCTTTAGACGTGCCTATTATTTTGTCTGACCTTTTGATATTTAGATTGAATATAAATACAAACAAAAAGTTTTTGTAATAGTATTTTATGATTTTATAATATTTATTAGGGGTTTTAATAACATGTAAAAACAAGTTTCTTATACTGTTGCCATAACATCTAAGGCATTGTAATAAGCTGTAAGTCAGGAAGCAAGGGCACTTTAAATATGAAGTAGTTTTAACTAATGGTTCAATCAAGGATTTAACTGTTTAATTGTTTAATTATGTTGAATGTGAGTATAAAATGGAGGTTTTTATGGCTGTTGAGTTGTCTGATGAAGTTGGGGCATGTGCCTCAACGAAAGCGCTTACAATAAATTGGTCTTTGTGAAGTATAAAGCAGCTAACTTGCTTTTTTGTTATTTTTTATCAAGTCAGTAAAGTGCACAGTTTGTAGCATTTTTACATACGTCATAATTTTACCTACCATATTTCTAACAAGTCAACAGTTTCAAATGGAGCACTGCATGTGAGTTATCCTGAAATTACTGTCTTAAGTACTTGTTCTGGTGTGGCTAAAACTCAACCCTATGCTCCCTTCTACAAATGGTCCTCATACCCTGACTGGGTTTCTCCCTGCGTGGATTCACATTCCATGCCAAATGACCTCTTTCCCAGTGTACATCTTGCAGACTACAAAGCGCCATACAACCAGCTCCACCAACTGCCTAAATGGTGCTACAACCTCAAGCCTATTACTCTTAAGCTACATCTCTCCATCCACTTCTCTATCCTACACCTGCATTGCTTTATATCTCTGATCCACCATCTTCCTTTACGTTTGCTTATTTTGTTTGGTATTCCACTTTCAAGCTATCACTTGATATCTCCTTTCTACTAGCAGATCTGTTCGGTTATGCATACTGCCTGTAATGGTAAATTCCTTTCACTCTACATCCTTGCTGTTCTGATGTTATGCTGGATAACAACTTTGCAATGTGGTTTTCCTATACAATTTGATTCAGAGTTGTAATTTGCTTTTTTATGCTAATGACTTCTGGAATCCTAAGCCATATTATCCCTAACCATGAGATACACCCTAAGTTTTATTTTGTGCTGATATATTCTGGTAAGTGTTGCTCTGTAGTTTGCACCACCTTACTTTTCTCTGTCCTTCTATCATTTAGCATCAAAAGTGGCTAGTTTGTATTGTTTTGCTTTTAAATAGCCCCACCGCTCTTCTCTTCTTTGTGCCTTACCTTTCTCTGCATGTCTGTGCTCTATTCCTTGCCTCCTTGTCTAATATTTTCATTCTTACTTTTCGTTTTTATACTTTTCTCATGTTCAGCTACTGTTTCCTTTTCCTTATAATCCATTTGTTGTTCTTTCTTCAAGACTGTCCACTATACTTTTCCTAGTACATTGTAGCATTGCATTCTTTGTTTGCTTTATCCCTACTTCTTGCTGTATTACTTCATGTGACATGCCTTCTATCGTCATTTGGTTACTTTTATACTTCTTTCTCATTAATTAATTAATCAATTAATGTGCCAGACCATGAGAAAACCATACATTTATGTACAAGTACAGGCAATACAATACATAACTCCAACAGGGGCAATGTAGTTACACTACAGCTTGTGCTTAGATGGTAGCAATGGCGAGCTCTCTTTGATAGCTGATAAACTAGGCTACTCATTAACACAATGCTCAGATGCAGCAGTTTACTGCAACATATGAAACAGTGTGTAGATGGAATGCACAGACACTGATCACATAAATCCATGATGGACTGCAGAAAATATTTTCTTGAACTGTACAGAATAATGCATATTACACATTGTGCTGTTTTGCTCAGTATAGGAGAATGGCTATGTAACATGACAACACTGCAGAGTACTGGAGTAAAGCAGTTTAGCTACTTAGTATGGCATATCAAATCTTGCCAAGCTACTTTCCCACACTGTATACTGAGTAACACAGAAGCAGGGGAAGGGGAGCACTGTACCCACAAACATGAATCACATGCAAGCCTGTGTGTGAGTATACTGCTTACACAGTGAGGTAACAAACATGACTCACATGCAAGCTTGGGTGTGAGTGCACTGCTTACACAGTGAGTGACAAACACGAATCACATGCAAGCCTGGGTGTGAGTGCACTGCTTACACAGTGGGTGACAAACATGAATCACATGCATGCCTGTGAGTGAGCATACTGCTTACACAGTGAGGTGGCAAACATGATTCACATGCAAGCCTGGTTGTGAGTAAGCTGCTTACACAGTGGAGTAACAAACATGAAATGGAGAACATCGATATCTGTGCAGTAAATGAGACCTGGTTCAAGGTTCCAAAGACCACCCCTGCAATACCAGGCTACAACTCTTACCACACTTTTCGGCCACCAAACCAAGACCGAAACACTAAACGTGGAGGAGTGTCCATATTCACCAAGGATATTCACAGCACCAGGCTAGTTGCCCAACACAATGCATCTGAAATTCTCCAGGTGCAACTAACACTAGGTAAGACTGCAATCCAAATTGTAACTTGCTACAAATCCCCCACCATGCCCCAAGATTCTCACTACACCTTTCTAAACATACTAGAAAATATTAAGATATAATCAAACACCCTAATACTGGGTGATTTCAACTACCCTGCCATTAACTGGGAAAACTACTCATGTATCAACACCTTTGCCCAATGGTTCTTGGAATTCATAAATTCCAGCACCCTGGATTAACTAATCCATAGTCCCACCAGGGACTCCAATATCCTAGACCTGGTCGTTACCAACATGGGAAACCAATTCTCCTCACCTATGGTCACCCCCTCGTTGGTCAGGTCTGACCATAAGCTAATCAACCTTGACATCCACATCCCAACCCCCCCCCCCCAGTAAGGAAACCTCCATAAACAACTTCTCCAAAGCCAACTTCATGCTACTCAAGTCAGAAGTGACAAACTTCATGATACCCATGCAGAAGGGAACTGAAAGTTCGACTGCTGAATCCTACACTAAGGCACTGCACGAGAACATCCACTCATGCATGAATCTTGCCATCCCAAATAGAACCAAGATGCTCTCCTCTAAAAAAAGGAAGTCATTCTGGTGGTCCCCTGTCATAAACAAACTTTACAACAAAAGGAAGAAACTGTTGCAGAAAAGAGGAAAATCCCAGAATGCAAAAAATTCCCTTACCAGCCTCAATAAGAAGCTGTGATCTCTCATAAAACCCTCCAAAGCTAAATACAAAAATAAAATTGCCAAAGATTCCAAAGACAACCACAAGACATTCTATAGCTTTATCAAGAATCTAAATGGCAATGCTCAGATCTGCTCTGAGCTACAACAGAATGGTGTCAAATATACTGATCCCAAGGATATTACAAATATCCTGGCAGATCAAGTCAGTGCAAACTTCACTCCTTCTCACCCCCTAAAGTGCCCATCTCAGTACCGAAAGATTGCCAAATTTGAGTAATAACAGCCACAAAGGTAAAAACTGCACTCTCCAAAGCTAAGAATACATTATCCATGGGACCAGACAACATCCTAGGCTGTGTACTACATGGACTACAAAATGAACTGACACCTCACCTAAGTGTCATGTTTAATTATAGCCTAATCTCAGGCTTCGTGCCCACTGAGTGGTGCACAGCTACAGTTATCCCACTCCACAAGGGGGGGATCCACCTTGGAACCCAGGAACTACTGCCCCATCAGTCTGATGAGCCTGATCTGCAAGGCCATGGAATGTATTATCAAAGAACTTATAAACAAAAACATTGGCAACCTTCAAACACCAGATCCCACCCAGTTTGGGTTCATGAAGGGCCGATCTTGTCTCTTGAACCTGACTGACTTCTTCGATTCAGTCTCCAGAGCTGTGAACAAGGGTAAGGCAGTCCACACAGCCTATCTGGACCTCACCAAGGCCTTTGACACCATCCCCTACTCTGGAATCATAGATAAACTTACTAAGCTGGGCATTAATCCCTATGTCACTTGATGAGTTGCCAACTGGCTTACTGACAGAACCCACACTGTAAAAGTAGCCGACTCCAAAACCAGCTCCAGACTAGTGACAAGTGGTGTACCTCAGGGTTCAGTCCTGGGGCCACTCTTGTTTGGCATCTACTTCTCTGAAGTACAGGCCAACACTAAGGGACTCTGGCTATCAAAATTCACAGATGACTGCAAACTGGGAGCCATTATTGAATCCCCAAATGATGTGGATATTCTACAAAAGGGCCTTATAGAAACAGATGATTGGTGGCAGAGCCATGGGTTCAAGAATAATGCCAAGAAATGTATAGTTATCCCCGCTGGGAAAAAAAATGTACCCGTGAATTGCCACATAGACTTCGGGACACAGGTGGATGGTGGTCTCACCTTTGATAACCACATTGCCACAACAGTCAGGAAATCCTTCTATGTGGCACACCTCATCACTAAGGGCTTTTCATCCAGGAAAAAAGGAGGTCCTTGTCCCACTGTACTCATCCCTCATTAGAATCATTATAGAATACAATGCCCCATTTGGTATGAACCTCTAAAGACATCTGCAACAACTGGAAAGGCCGCTGAAATACCTCGCTAAAAGAATCACAGACCCAAAGCAGATGCCCTATGCTGACTGTCTAAAAAAACTCCAGTTATACCTTGTCACATATCATCTACTCAGAGGCGATCTTTGCTTAACATACAAGGCCATGTCAAACCCAGAGCTGTTGGACATGCTACACTTAAAGAAATCCCAATCCCTCAGAGCCACATGCTCCAGGGATCTAAACCTTGTCATCACAATGAACAAAACATGCTGGAGGGATAGGTTCCTGGCCAAGAGACTCCCCAGACTCTGGAATAGACTGCCCATACATGTCAAGCAGAGCACCTCTTTGGCCCTCTTCATAAGGAACCTTGATGATTGGATGGGAGATTAGGGTCACCATATTTGGCTATATGAAAGAGGCTGAAAAAATATGTGCTGGTATTATACCAGCACATATTTTTTCATCCTCTTAGGGTTGCCAAATTCTTGACTGGCCGGGTCGGGACAAAAGGTCTTTCACACTAGGTGAGGACCAAAAATAAAAAAAAAAAAAAAAAAAAAAAAGGTCTTTGGTCTTTAATGCAGAACATCACAGTTCCACATTAAAGACAAGTAGCTCCGTGTTTGGCGATTTTTGATTGGCCCGTATGCCAGTATACGAGACAATCAAAAACTTGCACAGTAGACCCACTTCTGTTCAATATGGAACATCAAGCAGTTCCACATTGAACAGAGCTCCATTTTGCAATTTTTTTGATTGGCTGGTATACAGGTATATGGGCCAATCAAAAAAAAAAATAAAGCGGAGAGTGTTTTGCTGTGACTGTAACCAGCAGTGCAGGACTTGGGATCGGACTGCAGATCCTGGGACAATCCCGCTGAAAATAGGGATGTCTGGTTTTTGAAAATTATGATAGTTTGTGACAAATTGCAGAATTTTCAAAAAATGCCTGGACAGGAGCCCAAAAAGAGGACGTGTCTGGGGAAACCCAGATGTATGGTAACCCTATGGGAGATAGGAAATTCACCCCAGGGATTACGTCAGTCGCCTTGCTAGACAGGGGTCTAGGAAAGTAAATACTGTGGGAAGAAATAGCCAGGGAATTGTTATGGCTAGGCTTCTATAGGCCCTAGGGCCGATAGCTTAGTACCAACCTATAAACCTATGAATCACATGTAAGCCTGGGTGTGAGTACACTGCTTACACAGTGGGGTAACAAACACGAATCATATGCAAGCCTGCATTTTAGTACTCTGTTTACACAGTGGGGCAACAAACATGAATCACATGCAAGCCTGTGTGTGAGTATACTGCTTACACGGTGGGGTGACAAACATGAATCACATGCAAGCCTGCATGTGAGTACACTGCTTACACAGTGAGGTCAGGCTACATACCATGGCTTATCCCAGTGTAAGAAATATTGCAAATGAAAAAAGGTCTTTTGTGCATCTTTTTACAGGGTACCAGCACTGTTCCACTGTACACATTGCTTATGAATACTGCCCTAATACAGGTGACTGCAAATGTTTTTCACGTCGTCTGCTCTGTATTCCTTCTTCTCTGATTATACGTGGCACTTAATTTCTAGACTCTTAGGTCTGTGTGCTGTATCTCCAAAAAAGTAAGTACAATCTTCTAAGCCCAAGAGCAAAGCTCAAAATTCACAGTTACACCTAAAAAGTGTTTCCCCCACACCCCCATTAGTTATAATTGCTAAAAGCAAGATCACTGTACCTTGGAGAATAAGGAATATTCTGAAATACAGCAATTTCAGAGTTTGTAAATATATCCTGGACATTGCACTTAAATTCTCACTGTTTTGAATATAGCACTTGCTATCCTTGAACATACAATGGGATCCCATTGTATGTCTTTCATCCTTGTAACTCCTGTCACTCTCTCAGGAGGTCATTTATTAGATACTGCACAGTATTTCAGTTCATATGAAATAATTTTTATAACAAATTCTTTATTGAAACAACAAACTTCATAAACAAAATTAGAAGCTATCATTAGAAAAGTTTGTCAGTTTCAGTCTGCATTCCGTTATATCCTGTGATTTTTACTTTTGTGTAAATATTGGGTAAGTTGAGCAACATCCTTATCTGATTCCAACCAACCCATCTCCTATCTTACTTTTTACTGTGTTGCATATTTGTTTAATAAATCACCCACTCAAACACTTTCATTCAGTGTGAAAGGAGTCTGATGCCTCTGTACTGCTAACACTTGTGAATGACCCCCTTTAAACATCCTAGTACCAGTGTGCAAGACTATTTCCAGTCATTTAGGATGCCCCTTCTTCTCCATACCATGTTGATTACTCTCCAGATCAGTTTCTCCTCTAACATACCAAACATCTTAATTATATCCACCATGACCTTGTCTGAACCTGGCTTCTTCCCCTGACATTGTTATTCTTAGTGCTGTTTATTTCTTCTAGGGTGGATTCTGCTTTGTCTTTCACTGTTTGGTGTGGATAAGGCAGTACAGCTTCTGTCAGGCCTTCTTCATTCAAATGTTGCTGGGTGAACTCCTTTTATCTACCTTTGATGTCCTCTGGACTGGTGAGCAGACTGTTCTTGGCATCCCTTATGAATGATGTCTCATGACTATCTTCTTTATCTTGCATTGCAGCCTTATTTGTACCATCTATTGAGTCAATTTCCAGTATGTTTATTCCATATTTGCTTCAGCTACATGTCAGTGCGATACTTTATACACATGGTGTTTTGAGACACTGCCATTTTTCTTCTCCTCCAATTTCCGAATTTTCCTGAGGTGATAGACCCCCCCCCCCCGAGTATTTGTTTGAAACCCTGTTCTTTCACAGCAGTCAACATCCAGGTCTTTAGCCTCATCTCTTGTTGACCACCCAGCCTTCTCTAACCATTGCTTTCAGCTGAGGCCACCAGTGGATTATGCTTGGCACCAACAGTTTCATAGGGATGACTTTACAGCCTCTCTTTTTACCCCCAAACCCATTTCTTACTTTTAGGAAGTCTGCCAGAGTTTAATGATGGCCACTTTTGTATGTAATTTTATAACTCTCTGTTTTGGTGAACCATGTGCTGGTCACAATCATGTCATTTGGCAGTCAACCAGACAGACAGAAATCTAGTATGCTCTCTCTTTATTCCTGTTGTCCCATCCATGTTGGCAGTTCTCTTAACCTGTTATGTCTGCCTGATATGAGAATTTAGGTCCCAGTTATCAAAACCAATTTTCTTGTTCCATTTTATTCAGTAGGTCCTGCAGCTGCAGCCCATCAATCACTTTATACAAAATATGAATAGTTTCAGTGTTCTGGTGAGTGTGTAAACCAGACTGCTAGTAATATGTCTCCATTAGCAAACCCAACTTTCTTGTCCCACTTTATCTAGTAGGTCTTGCAGCTGCAGCTTATCCATCACTCTCTGAAAAATGACAGCAGTTTAAATGCTTGGGTGAGTGTGAAAACAGGACTGCTAGTAATTCTAGCATTTTGGAATACTGAATGTCGCATGTGAAATAAGTATTGTAAAAAATCCTATATTTCTAAGCATTTTTTTTTGCTTTATACTAATTATTAATGCCACTGTGTGAACTAAATATTATATTTGTTATGCTTTTTCTTTAAGAGCAATTTGGAAATTTTATACATTTGCAGATTACTTCATGTTAGATTAATAGGTCATTAAAGACCAATTATATGATATACTATTGCAGAGAAGGAGAGGTTTTATAAGTTATGGCAGATTTACTAGAGTCTCAAAAGGCTGTCTCATTGTCCTATGCACCAGACAACTGGAGTCTGAGTTGAGAATGTCAATGTGCCTCAGTAGCAGGTGGATTATTATGAATAAAGAGGGATATTTAAAAAGGAAGGTTGTCTCCAACTACCCTATATTGGGAAGCTCTAGAAAAAGAAAATATAACTACAGGATGCTCTAAGTGAGAACCTGGTTAATTTAAACCCTGTAATAACTTCTACATTGGACTAGGAGCTTCAGTATATTTGGACTTATACCTCTCAGACTCTTAGCACACGAAATCAGAGCAAAGCCTAAAAAAATGACAGGGACAAAAGGCCCCAAAATTGATTTTAAATAATGCTCTTATAAACTTGGAAGGTTGCCAGAAAGAAAGGATTTGCATCAGCATGCATTTTCTGAAGGATATGAAGTCTAAAACTCAAAATGATGTCACTATTTTGTGACGTCAGCCATCAGCAATTTATGAGAAAACCACAAAAAGAATGAGGAACAGGCCAAAAATATGAGGTAAAAATCCTGGAGAGTTATGAGGTATGTTTGGATTTATTTCTTAAATGATGGAGAAAACTGTTCATGGGTGTATGTTTCTATTGTTGAGAACATATATATTTCTTTAATTTGCTCTGCAACCTTAAACAGAATGATTTATTAATTAAACAAAAAACTATATTTGCATTTCTTTAATTTGCTCTGCAAACTTAGAATGAATTGTGAATTAAATAAAAACTATATTTTTATTACCTTCTTGGCTAATGTCTTCAAATTACCACAGGATGTAAAAGTTTATTAGTTAAAACACACAAGCTGAATGTATACTAAATTCTCTCTAACTTTCTCAAAACATGGGTAAGAAGAAAACAGGATAGATATTTTCAATACAACTGGAATCCAAAGAAAGTTTCTTGCATATAGAAATAAATGAAGTCGCCTTAAGAACAGAGAGACAGACAACTTAATATAAGAGCAGACTGCAGAATCTGATAAATAACTGGTCTGAAGATGTACAGGCAGGAAAAAAAAAACATTCAAGGACTCCACCATGGCAAACAAGTTCAGCTCTAATTTGTCTCTTCCTGCTATACCCTCAGTAACCCCCTCCTCAAACAAGTACATGCCATCTACTCACTATTGATAGTGGCTAATTCTCAACTACCTTCTTGAAAATAAACAATAGCACCTCCATGTAGCCAGAGAATATCCCCAGTGGCTTATTGGCAATTTTAAAGTATCACATTGACAAACCTGTCCTAAACAAATTCTAAGAAAGTTTCTCTACAGGATAAAAACCTGAAGAATGGAGAAATGCTATAGTCAACCCCCTCTATGAGTTAGAGGCCGCAGTGACTCAGGAAGGTATTGGTCCACCAGCCTTACCTGTAAAACCAAAAAATGAACTACTGTTTAAATAATCAATAATGGCATACACGATGCAAAATCTAGACTCTTCCGAGCTCCACTTTTTTTCAAGGGAAAAGCAGGACTTGTTAATCTTGATAGCTTCATTAAAGTCACCAGTGCCCTAGAAGAAGCACTTCTCAACCACATTGTACATATGCACTTTGCCATAGCTTGTACCATTCCCCATCCAGCATCAATAAGCTAACCCAACTAAACCAACAACAGTTTCAAGTTTGTTGGATGGCTTTAAGAAGATAGGTAAAGGTTGCCAGCCTAGCTAGATAGAATTTTGTAGATAATTCTGTCATTTTTGTAAATATTAATATAAGCCACAGGCTTGTTCTCTTAATTGTGAAAAGACTGTATTGGATGTTGAACTGCAAGAATGTAACAACAGTATACTCTGCTGTAGGAAAACTGATAAGTCAAGCATTGTGAAATTCTTTGATCTAAAACTTGAAGCTGAGATGTCTAGAGGGAGGCATTCTTCCTGTTGTTTTGAGGCCAGAGTTAATGGCTAGAATTTACATGTATAATTTCCTTTATTGCTCTGGCGTCCTGACCAGCTGCAAGATCAAAAGGCCTATTAACCTCTGAGTTTCTGTTAGCCTGGGAACCAGAAAGAAATGATGTAATCTGAAATGAATCAGTGGTACTGTGTTATCAATTTAAGGAGAGAAAAAATGAGAGCATATTTAGCATTTGTCACGAGAACATCCAACTCACCAGCACTCTGTCTGTGTTCTATATGTAAGTTTATTTTAGAACAGTGTTTTCTCTTAGATATAGCTAGGAACTAGGAAGATTAGATTATTTTTTTCTGTATTGATGTCGGAACTTTTCTACTGTATTATTTTAGGTATTTCTCTGTGATCTCTGAACTCTCAACTAGCACTGTTTAGTAAGAAGTATTGTCTTGTGTTTTTATTATTTACTATTAAATATTGTTAAACCTTTCAACTGTGGCTGTTTTGTGTAGAGATAATTTCAGCTCTAGAGTACATTGCATGTATATAGTGATACTGGTCAAGCCACTCCAATAGGTCTTGACTGTTCAGTTGGACTTACCATTTGGATAACAATAATATTGCACAGTATAATTGGACACCCTTTCATAAGTGCTTTTTTGTAGCTGATAAATATTAGTGGGTGGTGGCAAGTGGTACTACCATATAGTCTGGGTAAAAGGGGCACAGCTGGAGAACCTGTACCAGCCTTCCCCAGGAGTATCTGTGTGATTGTATATAACTCTTATCTCAAAGTGTGTGTGTGTCAGCTAATTAGGTAGGGATACAAAGCACTGGTTGGACAGGGATGGTGCTGGAGGTTTTCGCTTGCCCACTAGGCTGAGACTTGGACCCTATAGCTGTGCCAGTGGAGAGTATTATTAGGGACCTGGAAAGAAAGGGAGAAACCAGCCCCAGACTGACTGTGATCTCTGTGTGCTCTTAAGGGAAATTGTACTTTATTGTGTGTGTATTTATTGTCCATTCCCTTTATGGATGCCCCTCACTGGTGTTAGTGGTGAGGATTGAGGTTCCTTGATTACTGGGCCATTGCACAGGTGTCACACGCTTACTGGCTATGAAACAAGAAAACACTTGGTCTGAATTAATGGTAGCCTCTCCAAAACAGAAATTTAACTAATAGTTGTCATCAACATTCTCTCTTAAGCTCTAACCTGTTTGGAATTTATTGCACTGAAGTACAGGTAAATGTTAAAACCTTTGGATAACTACATTTGTAGACTACTGCAAACTAGAGTCGTCCTATACTCCCTCTCAGATTTACTATTATTCTAAAAAAGGCCATGAAGACACTGATAACTGACCCATTTACAGTCAAATCTAAGCATATTATCACTCCCTGTGTAATATAAACTGCAGCAAATGTTTGCTAATTTTAATTGGCCCTCAACTGAGGAGTGGTAAGGGTAACATGCAGAAACCAGACCTGGTTGTCTCACATCAGGAGAACCAGTCATCCCAATCACCACACCAGATGGCTCTATGTTTACCGATTGAATGGCATGTTCCTCGAATGGCCATTCCTCATAAACATGGCATCCAAAGTTAGTTATCAAAAGGCCACATGATCATACAAAATATCATCAAACGATTATAGTTGGCCAACATAAAGAAAGTGGCATGAAGTACATATTTATTGTTAATGCAGGGATAAGGAAATCTTTCCTTTCCCCACTGTAGTGCAATCTCGGAGTTGGTATATATAATTAGTAGGGGGTGTGGGAGGCACAGCCCCCTGCATGAGAAGAATTCAGTGAACACAGACCCTCCTTACCCCCACTAATTATATATACCAACTCAGAGATCACACTATGGTGGGGAAAGGGCAGATGTCCTTATCCCTACATTACCAGTAACTACATACTTCATGCCATTTTCCTTATGTTGGCCAACTATGATCATTTGATATTTTTTGCAATCATATGGCCTTTCAATAACTGGCACATTTAATGTTACCTGTGCAAAGAATGGTCATTTGAGGAATGTGTCATTTGATTGCTAAACATAGACACCACCAGTTATCACAGACCATTTTTTTGAAAAGAGGCATATATTCTACCTGGCTAACATGTCAGTATATGTAGTGTACCTTTTTTCATTTTTTTATTTATTTGCTCTTCAAATGAAGAGATGGAAAGGTAGAGAGCAGCTCCAAATGAAAGCAATAAAGAGCTTTCCTTAAATTAACATATATCAAATATTGTCAGAAAATCATTCTCTTTCATAAAATATGTTGTATGATTTTATTCCCCTTTACTCTGTATCTATTCACCCAATCATAAAATACAGTTCTCTGTTTGGAATGTAACCACCATGTCACAACTGTAATACATTACTGTGAGCCCATCACTGTGACATATTACAGTGAGCACATCATTGTGAAACATTGCAGTGAGCCCATCACTGTAACTCAACCCATTACAGTGACACATTACAGTGAGCCCATTGCTGTGACACATTAAAGTGTGCCCATCACTGTGACAGATTACAGTGAGCCCATCACTATAACACATCATGGAGAGCTTATTGCTGTGACACATTACAGTGAGCCCATCAGTGTGACACATTACAGTGAACCAGATGGCTACCCATAATGGAACATGCAGACCTGCTACTTTTTCATTCTGGTTCACAAAACACTTTACAGTGAAGCTATTACTCCTTACAGTTACAAGATGTTTCTTAGATAAACTTCTTTTCAACTATCTCATGCCAACCATGTCCATGTACTGACAAAGCCTAGATGCACTCCACATAACATGTCCTTTCTATATTTGATAACAAATTTAGGGATCACTTACCACATAAATCAATCATGTTTCTGGCTACATTTAGCTTAGATATCAACTCTCTCCTGCATACAAAAAAAAAAAAAAACAACAGTTACACATAGATGCTTTCTCTGTCATCCATAAAGTAAACTCACAAACCCAAGAATCTTCCACATCCATCATTCTAATTATCAAAATTAACCCAATCATCATATATGAATACCCCTTTCACTTTGTTAGTTAACAACTGAGCAGCAAAGCTGAGATTTTAAGGCTCTAGAGGTAGAAATATAGGCTGATCTCTACAGTCTATCAAACATTCACAAGAGCATGATTTTTTTTGGTTAGCAACTGCAGAGATCTTCTTGGACAGACACAGTCTTCTCATGAGAGAGATTAATGTGACAATATAATATTGACCAAGTTCTGATCCATCACTGCTTACAACACTGTATCTCCACTGCTGTCTTTACATTTTACCTTCCTATCGCAAACAGTGGAGCTCAAGATCAAACCATTTTTCATACCACCTAATAGGAGATGTGAGATGAGACCAACAACTCCCTAGCAGAAGAGAGTGAATTATTATAATTATACCCTAACACATGAAGAGAGCTGGCCCTGTTTTCAAAAACACTGAGCACATGGAAAATAAAATAAAACAATGTTATTTTTAGACATCACCCCCAAATATATAATTGAATAGAAAGAAATTCCAAGGCAATCTGGACTGGGATGTAACAGAAAAGGAGACTGGTTATATCAGTAATGCAACAACACAACAAATAATCCTGTCTTATTTCACTTAGCATCTGGAAATAAATCAGAAAGTAGGTATAATGCAAAATTTTTATTCAATTTTTCAAAAAAAAAAAAAAAAAGACGGAGGGACGGATTCACGAAGGCTTGCATGATGTCTAAGAGTAGAGTAAGACTACAGACAGCTAATATGTCTGCCGAGCGATCCAGGAACAGCCGGCAGGGGTGTGCATGAGAGCTCCTAAAACGACTCTTGCACGGACAGTGTCAGGTTATGCAAATTACCTTATTTGCTGCTGAAAGCTATGCAAATGAGGTAAATTTGTGATCCAGGAAACACTAACCTGTCTGAGTAAGAGTAGTGTTATTTGTAGAAATGTACTCCATTGGTAACTGAGTACCGTTCTGCAAATAGCAAAATGGAGCTATGACAGCTCCAAATAAAGGATGCATCCAGTTGAGGAAGCATGCCAATGGCCAAATATAAGGCCATTGGCATTATTATGTGTTGCAAAATAATAGAAAACAATTTTTTTCCCCGATCTCTGATGTTTAAGCATAGCGCAGTGCTGCGCAAACGTGTGGCGCTCTAAAAACCAGAAAAAAAATCAAAAATAGGCATTTTATTAAATATACGCATCTGCCATGCAAGTGAATGGCAGGCTGAAGACAACATGGCTACTGAGTAGTGGTTGCTAAGGGGGGAAGCTCAGTCTGAGAGATGTACCCAAGCTTTTGTTTTTCTTTTATTTTGTGTTTTGTACACTTTCCTGTCAATTTTGCTCTTAACTTATTTTTTGAGACCTGTGTTTGCCTTTCTGTAGTTTTTCAGAATTTTTTCTCCCTTAATTACAGTTTGTTTCTTCTTGTTTGTTTTCCAGTGTCTTTTAGTTGCCACCCTCTACCCAGTTCTCTTGTGTATATCTCACACTATCTTACTTCCACCCACTACTGAGTAATGTCTTTACCATCTCCCTCCTTTCCATCTTCTTGTCCTATTTAAATTATAGTAAATCCCACACCATTTCATCTTAAATTCAATGGCTTATATTTACGTGCTTCACTCCATTTCTTTGTTTTAAACTCCAAACTAAACAGTAACTAATTAAGTCCCCTAACTTCTTCAATAGTAAAACTAACTAAAACCTACCACCCCTTTCAGTTCATCTTAAAACTTTCAATCTTACCATTATCCTATCCCCTACCTTTTAAGCAGGTAAAACTCTTAGCACCTTCTTTTAAGCATCACTCAACTAACACTTTTCCTAAGACCCTTGCTAGCATCTTCTCTTACCTTTAACTTATTACTTTGTCTCTTTTTCTTAGCACCCCTAAACCCCAAAAGGTACTTTGATAAAAGTCACGGCCCCTCTATCTCTTAAACCAAAAGTTGCATTTCAGTATCTCGCGTACCTCGAGGGATCTCTTATGTTTGTCCTCTCCTTGAAGTGTGGTAACTGGAATATGTTTGCCTTCTTAATTTGCTCATTGTACAGTCCAACCCTCATGTCTCCTCCCACAAAACACAAATACTCTCGTGTCCCACAAAATACGGCCAAACTGAGGCTGAGCACCAAACATAGGCAACGCTGGATCTACAACCTCCTCCAAGCACTGGTCAATAAGCTCAGACCCAGTCACACATCACCACATATACACACAAACTCATAATACATAACATCAAAAGACTCACACACACCAACACATCAAAACACTACTCAAACAGTCACACAAACTAAACCAACACACCAGAGAAAATACCAACCACACACAGGGACATAACCATCAACCTCAGTCATCAACCTGCTCAGACACAGCCCACACAGCCAGACAATACAACAGACACAGCCCACAACCTTGCAAATGCACAGACACTAGTCAATAGCACTCCCAGTCTGAGACACCTTGAGTCACACACACCAGGCCCCACAGTAAGCAGAACGTCAAAGTGGTTACAAGCATACAGGCCTCTCAACACACTGACAGTCATGACTAGGTACTTGTCCACGTAGACCCAAATTGAGACCGCGCCTGAAACGACTAGAATCCCACATAACGGACTAGCTGATTGTGTAGGCCCAGGCATGACCTCTAAAGATCAGTTGAGCACTCTCACCACATGTGATGACACAAACCAGCCTTACCTTGATCAGCATGACACAAGGACCTGAGGACATGTCATTCAAAAGGATCCAATGTGATGACCTTGAGCTGTATGCTGGGATCCAATGTCTGATGCAGCTGGGATGAGATGCTGGATTCCTGCTGCTCCTTTGGCAAGGACGTATTTGCACAATTCACCTGGATCCAATGGCTGTCTGCATTGGCTACACCCCTGGACTACCCCCCAGTAAGGAACAAAAAGGTAAGTAATGCTGCTAATGCTAAGAAAAAAAAAAAAAAAAATGCACCTGACCATGGAATGCCACTCAGTATGGGCTCAAATGGCGGTTGAGACACTGTGCCCAACCAAGTTCCCAAACATCGAGTAAGTGCCATCAATATCACTCAATACCTTCCTATCAACCCCCCCCCAAAAGGCCGTGTACCTCTTATCATGGGGGGCCATCAAACCTGACAATACCAAGAAAGGAGGGGGTACCAGTGGCATCACAGATCATGGATTATCATGCATCCGACCCCACCAACCACGCAAGACCAGAAAGGAGCAAATTGGTGCAGGTTAACCACCACCACAAACTCAGGAACCTCACAGGCCTTACAAACAAAAGAGGGGAACTCACATGGCTCAAATGAAGCAATACTAGGTGAGGATAAATGCATCACCAAACACTAAATATACTACTCAATTACCCAACAATTAGCTCCCTAAGTACCTGGAGCCCTAAACTTCAAAAACATGAAACAAAAGTTCCTACCCTCAACAACTCTGAAAAACAAGCCCAATCACACTCATCACCTCTTCAGAGCACAATGAAAGACAAATGGAAAACAACCCTCATATACCATCACTCAACACACAACACTACTCTCTGATCACCCTCATATCACCCACACAATAAATCAGCACCCGCACAAGGTCCTGACCCCAAAAGAACACTTCATAAAAAGGCTGACTAGTGGTCTCCTTAAAGCCGACTTCTAAAAAACAGTACTCAACCCGGTGAAAGTGAATACCCAAAATGCCTAATCATGGCACTGAGTACTCGCTGCAAGCCCTGCAACACTACAAGCAAAACAAAGACACAAACAATTAAAGGCAAATAAACACTCTGGTAAGCAAAACAAAGACTCTTTGTCTACAACAAAAGGAAACTTGTACTACAAAATAGCAGCTATCCTTAAACCCCAAGATAAATAAACAGCCTTGATCAAGTAGGAAAAAAAAACCTAAAAGGTAAGACACCAAAAAGGAGAAAAAGTAAAAACCAAGAGAAAGAAAAAAATCATCCAAAGCAAACAATAGAGAAAAGCAAAACTTCTTTTAAATAGATAAAAGACCTTCTAGTACTTAAATGAAATATCTGTTGAAACCTAAAATCAATGAGCCAAATTACTGGCTGACAATGACATTGCGAAGATTACTACTCCCTGAAACATTATGGCAAAACTAACAAGCGAAACTTCAAGTATATCTCCCCCCCAAGCCCAATAAGCCTCAATGGCGAAGCAAACCTCCAGCATCCACACAACTCACAAAGTCCCGGCGCTCCTCCCAAAACTGAAACGAGGGACTAAACCCACAGCGAGGCACAGCTGTTTAAGAATAGTCAGCTAAGAGGATATAGTTTAACACAGTGCCGCACTGCAACAGTGGTCCAGGGATTCACAACCAGGGCTGGCGACTCACTGTCCCAAAAAGAATCACAATCCCAGGGTTTCGCCCACCTTTATCTGGTGAATTTGGCATAGGATCGCATGGACTTATCTGCACTGCAATGCTCCTTCAATAGAAAGACATAATGGACCAGACAAATTTTGGTCAAACCAGGCAGATTTTGCCAAGGCAGATCATGCCTTCTTTTTTTGGTTGACTTTGACTTCTAAACTTGAGGGAAAGGGATTGCCAACAAAGCCACCCCAGAGGACCGATTCCTCTTTGATAGGCCTCGATACTGGATAAGGCCTTTGATACAATACCCAAAACTCATCATGCTAAACATCAGTCCATGCAAACTGGCAAGATGGGTTGCATGGGCTGTGATGACAGAGTCAGTATCGCCATGTCAGGGTCATGTCAGACTCAAAAGCAGTGTGGCCTGTCACAAGTCAGTGCCAGTTCCTCTGTTGTGCAGCATCTCTTTTCTAGCATCTACAAGCAAACACAGGAGGTTACAGGCCGGTTATGGCAGTGATGAAGTTTGCAGATGACTATAAACTGAAAAGTAGAAACACATCTGACACTGAATATCCTTCAGAACAGATAACTCAAGAACGCCATGGCCGCCAGAGCCATGGCCTAAAGTTAAATGCCAAACTCCTCCTGTCACTCTGGTACATACTACCCTACCAAAATAGTGGGCAAAAAGGAGTGTAAGAAGAAGAGTACAGGGACCTGGGGGGATAGTAGGTGGATAGTAGAGGGTCATTCGACACCAATAAAGCTAACCAGCTAAAGCAGTTAGGAAGACCTCCGTCATTATCATGAAGGATTCTCTAAAGGATCAGGATCTAGTCTAGTCATGTATATCACACTCAGACCAATGATTGAGTACAATGCCCCATCTGGAATGTATCTGACCCGACTTGCACCAGACACTTGGCTGAGCAAAAGTTCCTCACCAAAAGGATAAAAAGTCTCAAACATCTGTCTCTATGCTGCCACGGAAAAGAACTCCAGCCAGCTCTATTCAGCGCCATCGCTTTGCCAGAGGTGACCTTGGCTGCAACATACAAGGCCATGTCAAACCCAGATTTGATTTTCACCGCTCAAAAAAAAAAGATCGATCCGGCCAAAAAGCCGGGAGATTTAACTTAAAACCCACGGCTATTAATAATACAAGCGGGAGGAATAGATATTCACCCAAAGAACTAGATGTTGTGAACAAAAAATCCCTATATGTGAGAGGGAGCACACCAGCGCTGGTCTTGTTCAGAGAAATCTTGACCAATGGATGGGATCGTCTAGATATACCCCAGGGATTACCTCAGTGTCACTGCTCAACAGAGGCACAGCAAAATAATGGGTATAGTTCCCATACTAAAGGGGTGGCGTGCGCAAAAAAACTGCTAGGCTTGTAAATGCCCTCGGGCAGATAGCCTAGTATGAACCTATGAACCTATGAACCTATTAGTAGGCAATCCTATGCAAATGAGTATAAGGATAGTGAATCTCAATTTTCTCTGCCATGTGAACCATGTCCCTAGAGTGTAAGAGTAGGATTAGGGGAGTAACAGAGTAGAAGATAGGTGGCATAATGAGGGGGTATGTATCAAAGACTGTAAGCTTATTGGAGCAGAGTGGCATGTGTTTGCTGTGAGTTACTCAGGACTGGAAGAGGCGTGTCTACAGTTGTCTGAACTGAAACCCAGAAACTGAAGGTATACACTATGGCTATCACTAAAGTTTCTTGCAAAGATGCTTACACTGTGTGTGCGTGTGTGCACGTTTGTAAACCCGTCTAAGCCTGTGTGCGGGTGTATGCGCCCATGTAAGCCTGTGTAAGGCTGTCTAAGCCTGTGTGCGTGCATGTGCACCCGCCTAAGCCTGTGTAAGCCTGTGCACACGCATGTGCACTCATGTGCGCATGTGTGCACTTGTTTGTGCGTCGTTGCCCCCTGTGGAAACAGAAAGGGAAAAGGAAGGAAAATACGTAGTAGGAAGTTAAAGGAGAACTAGCAGAGCTGCCAGGTGAAATCAATCATAATCAGCCAATTACACAGGCAGTACACTATCTCAGCCCAGCCCAGCACTTAAAACTCTGCAAACAACATTCCCCCATGTTTTTCTCAGAAACACTGCAACACTGCAGTCTACAAAGAGAAGTGAAAACTTAAAAAGCTTAACTGAGACAAAAAAATGTTAGGGGCTGCCATTGCTTAATGTGCAAGATGCTGAGGGTGGTGCCATTGCAAATGCTGCTGAGCAACCCACAGAGAGGAGACGGAGAAGAGTGTACAGACCCAGGGTAACCTACCAGGGGCTACATGAGCTGGAGATAGTGGAGCACTATAGAGTGGACAGAGACCTCCTGCAGCAAATTGTTGAGCTGTGCAGGCCACGCCTTACACACAGAAGCAACATAGGGGATCCCATCCCAGTGGAAACCGAGGTATGTGTTGGCCTAAGAGTACTAGCAACAGGTACCTTCCAGAGACCAACTGGTGATATGATGGGGATTTCACAGGCATCAGCATCCAGGTACTGCACCAGTTCCTGAATGCCATGTCAGCACATGTTGGTGATCATGTATATTTCCCCAATTCGCATGAGGTATTGGCCAGCAATATGCATCTCTTCCAGCAAATAGTGGAATACCCTGAGGTAGTGGGTGCAATTGACTGCATGCACATACACATCAAAGCACCAGCCACTGAGCAGGGTAGGGCCTACATCAACCGCAAGGGCTTCCAGTCCATCAACTGCCAGGTTGTGTGTGATGCCCAGGGCATAATACTGAATGTGTGTGCTGGCTGCCCTGGAAGCTACCATGATTCCCATATCTGGCATCTGACGCAGCTGTTCCAAACATTTGCCAATGGGGACATCCCTGATGGTCACCTAGTGAGGGATGCTGGATACGCACTGGAGCCATGGCTGATGACACCCATCACAAATGCACACACACCTGAACAAGAACTCCATAATGAGGCACACGCACAAACACGAAATGTAATCGAGCGTGTGTTCGGGATGCTCAAGTCATGGTTCCGGTGCCTGGACACATCTGGTGGAGTCTTGCAGTGCTCACCAACTACATGTACCCAAATTGTCATGGTATGTGCCATGCTACACAATATGATCCTGCGAAAACAGCTGCAGCAGGAACAGCATGGGGCAGGGCCACACAGCTCCCTCACAATTGCCAAGGCCTGCACAGGCACAGCATGACTCGGAGGAGGAACAACCTGAGCCTGCCCCAGTAGGCAGAAGGAGGCGTTCCCAGTATGCCTTGGCCTTGGCAAAGAGGCAACACATAGCACATACACTGGCTCAGTAGGAACCCTGGAAATTATACCTCTCTCTGACTCGCACATAAAATAAAATAACAGGGATGCCTAACTTGACACTACCTGTTTCCAAACATGTATAGGGAGTGTAATATGTGCATCCAACATATGTAGCCCTGCAGCACCACCTGAGGCATGATTGCCATGTTTTAAGTAATATAAAGCAGTGCTAAGCAACATTTACCAATATTTAGTGTATGTAAACAAAATTGCCTGTGTTAACTAGCGCAATGTTGGGCAATGTTGAGCAATGTTGGGCATGGTCGGGCAAAGTCGTGCAAAGTTGAGCAAAGTCAGGTAAATATGCTCATATTTGCTTTACTGTTCCTTAAGCAGTCTGGTCTGCCCAGCATGAAAATAAAAAGCAATGACAGTGCTCGAACCCAGGATACTGTGCACTATAGTCACAGTACTGAACCACTAAGCCATGATAGCATTTCAGTGACACAGCCACAGCAGGACAATTGTACACTAATGCAAACACAAAGACATGCTGTATTATGCTCCTAAAGAGGCATATGGGTAACCTCCCCCACAGGCCTTTGCAGACAGAGAACATCAGGCCAGGCGGTGTGATGTGGGCTGTGTAGGCTATGAAGTCGCAATCTAATATACGTGACATTGGATGATAGGATTTGTAGCACAGTAGTATGCCTCAAGCCAGTACGATAGGCAACAGTACAGACTGAAATGGTGTACCATACATAGCAGTGCAGGCATAGCAAATGTGTATAAGTGTCAGGTGAAACCCTCATCCTATGTATACCCACAGTAACAATCAAGTGTGCCCCTGGGTAGAAATGTACAAAGAATAGCTGCCCCCCCTGTATGTAGAAATGTTGATAAGTCTATGCAAAGTGTCTCATGGAAGCCCTGCAGGCACAGCATGATCCCTGTGGATCTTTGACACAAAGGTGAGCCCTACTGTAAAAATACAACTTGATTTGCCATACACATATAGTATAAATGCCTATACTGGGCGTGCTCACACACTCCAACAAATATAGTGGATTTCATTCAGCATCACACTGAAAGGTTATACTGGGCATGCCCACACACTTTAATAAACAAAGCAAATGTCAGGCAGCAACATACTGAAAGTTCATACTGGGCATGCTCACACACTTAGGCTAAATACGGATGTGATAATAAGGGATCTATGGACAAATGTGGACAGTCATCTCTACTTCCAGAAACACATACACAAAGTGGTCAGAAAATCATGCTATGTGTTCACACAAACTGCCAAGGTCTGTGCATGTAGGTCAAAGGAGGTTCCCACTACTCAGCGGTCATCAGACCCGTCAGAGAGTACCACAACACACTTGTGATGAATCTGACCAGGCATGTTCAGCAGCCAGAAAGACCACTGAAGTACCTTAACAAGAGGATTACTGGCCTCAAATAGTTTCCCCATGCAACAAGACTGAATGTAACCCAATCTATACTCTGTTGCATACTGTCTACTCAGGAGATCTCTGCCCAACAGACAGGTCCATGTCATGGCTACACTCAGATCTGTTCTGAGTTACAGCTCAATGGCACTAAATATACAGACCCAACTGATATTGCCAACATCCTGGAAGATAGGATCAGTGTTAACTTTATCCCCCTCTCACCCATGAAAGAGCACATGTCTGTAATGTAAGACTGCAAAGTTGCTGTCATCACAGCTGCACATGTAAATAACATTCTCCAAAGCCAGTATCACAGCAGCCATGGGACCAAATAACATCTCAGGCTGTGTAGCATCTACTTCCCTGAAGTAAAATTTAACATGGAAGGTCTGTGGCTACTGAAGTTTCCAGAGGACTACAAACTAGGAGCCATAATTGTAAACACTAAAGATGTGGACATCCTACAAAAGGGCCTCACTGAGACAGATGGCTGTTGTCAAAGCTATGGGCTCTAGCTCAATGCCAAAAGGTGCATTGTCATCTCCTTTGTTAAAAACTCTGTAGCCAAGAACTACAACATAGGTGGTAGTATACTTCACACTGAAAGTGTGACAAGAGACCTTGGGTCACAGGTGGACAGTGGACACAACTGTGATAATCACATTCCCACAGTAGTCAGTAAACCCTCCTATGTGGCACACCACATCACAAAATGTGTCTCATGCAGAATAGAAGAGGACATTTTTCCCCTCTACTCATCACTAACTAGAACTATAATAGAGTACAATGCCACTTTTGCTATGTACCTCACAAGACAACCACAACAACTGGAAAGCCTGCAGCCATACCTCACAAAGAGCATTAGTGACCTGAAATGCATGCCATACACAGACCATCTCAAAATGCTCCATCCGTACTCCCTTGCATATCACCTACTCAGAGGTGTTCACTGCCTAACATACAAAGCTATGTCAAACACAGAGCTGTTGAACATGCTCCACGTAAAACACTCACAATCCCTCTGACCTTCGGACCCAAAACCACGATTGAAATACAAAAGGAAGGGGTGTACCCATTTACCTTATGGATACCCACACCTTTAGGTTAGTGGCACTGCATGAGGCCTTGGAGACCATGCAAGTGCAACTAACATTGGGCAAAGCTGCTCATCAGATTGTAGCCTGCTACAGGTCACGTACCTTGTCTCAGGAACCTCACTCAGTATTCCTGAGAGCAGTGGAAAATACAAAGGTCCTGTCAAACACCATTATATGAGGGGATTACAACTACCCAAACATTGAGTGGGAGAATTACTCACGTACAACGTCCTTTGCCCAATGTTTCCTAGAGTTTAAAAACTCTAACACCCTGGAACAGCTGGTCACCATGCCCACTAGAGGTGACAACATACTGGACATGATCATCACCAACATGGGGTACCAGTGTTCCACAACAGAGATAAACCCCTCGCTGGTAATATCAGATCATAAAGTAATCACACTGGACATTCACATCCCCCCCCACCCAGTCAATGAAACCATTGTGAAGACATATTCCAAAGCAAACTGCACACTTCCCAAGACCAAAGTGGAACGTTCCAAAGACCTCTTGCTATAGGATAATGGTATATAATCTGCCGAATCATTTACGAGTACATCCTATGAGCATCTACAGGGATGCATGGAACAAGACAACACAAATAAATCCAAGATGCACTCCTCCAAAAATAAGACAACAATCAGGTGGTTGTTTCCCATAAATAAGCTAGACAACAGAAGGAGGAAACGAACACATGATAGAGCCAACTTCACTAAAGGAAAGGCATCACTGATCATTATTAGGAAGAAACAATGATCACTCATAAAATAATCCAAGGACTGTTTCTAAAGACAAATAGCCAAGGAATGTAAGAATAACAACCACAAAGCCTTTGGTAGCTATACCAGACATGTAGGTGTCAACTTCCAAATATGGTGTAAGCTACTGAAAAATGGAAAGAAATACACTGAACCAACTTTCATTGCCCATATCCAGGGGGACAAGTTTAGTGTAAACTCCCCCCATCACCCCCAAATGGCCCTGTGTCCATCACAGAAGGATGCTGAGCCCCAGACGTCATGGACATGCAGCTAAAGACAGCCCTCTCCAAAGCTAAGTAACACAGCATAAATGGGACTGGATGTTGTTACACTTGGCCTAAAAGGAACTACACCCTCACCTACATCTACTGTCCAGACTCAAGCGTACCACAGGCTATGTACCCAAAGAATGGCATACACTAACAGTCATCCAGCTCCACAAAGGGGGTGCCACAACAGAACCTGGAAACCATCGCCCTATATGTCTACTCAGCCTGGTCTACAAAGCTATTGAGTAAATTGTTATGGAACCCATTAACAGAGACATTGGAGACCTCCAGACACTGGACTCTACACAACTTAGCCTTGTTAAAGGCAGATCCTATCTCCTACACCTAGTTGACTTATTTCAAACAGTTACCAAGGACATAGATGGAGGTGAAAGTAGTCCACACAGCCCACCTGGACCTCACTAAGGACTTTCTACACCATTCCCCACTCTGTCATCATGGACAAGCATACCAGCTTGAACATTAACAGCTATGTCACAGGATGGGTGGCCAAGTGGCTCATAGATCAAACACACATGTTCAGAGTTGCGGGTGCTATGTCCGACTCTAAGCCAGTCACAAATGACATCCCGCAGGTCTTGGTCCTGGGACCCCACCTGTTCAGTAGATACTGCTCAGAGGTACAGGCAAGCATGGGAGTTGTATGGCTGAACAGGTTTGCAGATGACTGCTAACTGTGTTCCATAATTGACTCTATGGCTGACACAGACATCCTCCAGAAGTGTCTTACAGAGACTGATACCTGGTGTGAAAACAATGCCCTCAAGCTGAATGCCAATGAATGCATAGTCATCCCCTTTGGGCAAAACAATGTGCACACAAATTACCACATAGGTGATAATCCAGTATGTACGGAAAAAGACATTATGGCCCTGGGGACACAAGTCGATAGCAAACTCCCCTTTGATGGTCACATGGCCAAAGTGTTTAGACATTCATTCTATGTAGCCCACCTAATGTCACCTAATTTAACCCACTTTGTATAGTCTGATGATGTCACCATCCTACAAATATACCTGTGGAAAGGCAAACTCACAGTGATGTGCATAGTGTGTCATGTAAATGCGTACTCTTGTAGTATCAAAAAGCAGTTAGGTAAGGGTTTGAATCCTGCACTTGACAAGTGTGTGTTTGTGTGTGGCCCCTTTGGGAAGGAGCAACCTTTTTGGAGAGTAGTAAAACTTCTTAAAAGTGGTATACTAATCACTGTCAAGTCTGATGATGTCACCATCCTACAAATATACCTGTGGAAAGGAGATTTTCCAGTGATGTGTATAGCACAACGTGTTAATGTGTATTCCTCTAATGTCATGAAGTAGTTAGGTAGAGGGTTCAAATCCTACACTTAACAACTGTGTGTGTGTTTGTGCGTAATCACCTTAGAGAGGTGCAACCTTTTTGTAGAGGACTAGAAAACCTTAAAAGTGGCATACATATCTATGTAAAGTGTGATGATGTCACCATCCTACAAATATACCTGTGGAAAAAAGAACTTCCAGTAATGTATATAGTGCGTAGTGTTGATGTGTACTCCTCTAGTATCATGAAGTAGTTAGATAGGGGTTTGAATCCTGTACTTGACATGTGTGTGGGTATGTTTGTGTGTAATTACCTTGGAGACGAGCAACCTTTCTCTAGGGTAGTAGAGCACCTTACAAGTGGTATACTTGTCTTTATCAAGTCTGATGATGTCACCATCCTACAAATATACCTGTGGAAAAGAGACTTCCCAGTAATGTGTATAACATGTTGAGTTAATTCGTACTCCTCTAGTATCATGAAGTAGTTAAGTAGGAGTTTGAATCCCCCACTTGACAACTGTGTGTGTAATTATCGTGAAGAGCAGCAACCTTTTTGTAGAGTAGTAAAACACCTTACAAGTGGTATACTTTTATCTTTGTCAAGTCTGATGATGTCACCATCCTACAAATATACCTGTGGAAAAGAGACCTCCCAGTAATGTGTATAGCATGTCATGTTAATACGTGCTCCTCTAGTATCATGAAGTAGTTAGGTAGGGGTTTGAATCCTGCACTTAATAACTGTGTGTGTGTGATTACCTTGGAGAGGAGAGACCTTTTTGTAGCGTAGTAGACCACCTTACAAGTGGTTTACTTATCTTTGTCACGTCTGATGATGTCACCATCCTATAAATATACCTGTGGAAAAGAGTCTTGCCAGAAATGTGTATAGTGCATTGTGTTAATGCGTAATCCTCTAGTGTCATAAAGAAGTTAGGTAGGGGTTTGAATCCTGCACTTGGTGAGTGTGTGTGCTCTATGTGTGTGACACTGTTGGGCAATGTGTTGTGGGTTTTGCTTTTACTACTGTATGACACATCAGTATGCATTGCACATGTGAGGTAGCTGTGTGGCAAATACATATATGTACATGTTAGCTCAATTATTGCATGTGTGGGAACCCTGCTTTATCCAAGAACACAGCTGTCATCTTTGCCAGACTGTGCTTCTGCTTCTCAGACCTTAGGTCACATCTGTATACTTGTGAGAAGGCCACTGCAGTGATCCATGGCCTAGTTCATCCATGCCACACACACTCATTATGGTTTCTATTGAATTGTGTGAGTGAGGGTTTATGGCCGAGGTATATGTCAGACCTGTTCAAACACAGCAAAGTCTGTCAATGATGACTATTCATTATAGGTGTACAACAACCTTTGTGGATATGCATGCAGACCCCTTATTGCTTATGTGATCCACCGAGGGATTTCAAAATACCTTAGGAAATGTGATTATCAAAGGAGAGATGACGTAACACTAGGTTGCATGTACACATCCGTACCTGTTCATCATGTTGGTGGTTACTACCTATGTGGTACTGTGGGGATACTATGTTCTGTAAAGGTGGATGACTATGCTTGATTTGGCTTATAGCTTTACAGCATGGGTTTGACAACAAGTATCTGTCTGTATGATACCCTTGTGGAGGATGTGTGTGTCACCTGGAGAATGCATTACAGGCCACAGTATGCATTCCCAGATGTGGACAGATATATCCCTACTGTGATTGCTTGTACCTAAGAGAGCTATATACCAAACAGGAGTGGTCTCATTAATGGGTGCAGGTGAATACCACTGGTTACTGGCATAGTATAGTACATGAAGGATCCAAATGTTGCTGTGTGTCCTACATCTGTGTGTCAGTTGTCAAGACATCATCTAATGATTGGTTATGGTCAGGCTGTTGAAGTTATGTCTACTACCAGAATTCAAAACAATGACAGATAGTAACAGTATCACCAACAGCACAGTGTCAAACCATGTCATACACACATGTGTAGTCAGGTTCCAAAATGTGTGTAGTACAATGCATACTGGCCACCAATAGAAACTATGGAGTGTTACTGTGTAATACAGAGCATGTCACCCTGCCCATGTGTCCACTATGCACGTACATGCAGACAGTGCACCTCCACCATGTTCACAACTGTACACATGCAAATCTGTGTTGCACACATCCTACACATACTGTCCACTCTCTAACACATGCTGCCAATACTGCACACATCAGCCAAGTGGCACGTGGGTGGACAATACACTATTGGAACTAACACTGGTGTAAACAACACTGCAATGACAATCATAGCTTTAATGCATCATGCCTGCTTAGCTACACCTTCAAGCATATCATTACACTCTACTGCTGACAACATTCTAACATTGCTATACTGCTATAAAGACACCCTGTGCATCAGCACCATGGCAGCCTGCTCCTGCATTGATGTTACAGATGACAGGAGGTGGCACAGGTTTAATCATATGCACAGGGTGTGTTGTTGGTTTGCAAGAGGTCTACAGTGAGCCATCCAATCGACATGTGTGTGTGTGTGTGTGTGTGTGTGTGTGTGTGTGTGTGTGTGTGTGTGTGTGTGTGTGTGTGTGAGGGGCAAGAATACTGCTATGTGCCAATGTTGATGTAATGTGTGTGAGTATGTGTTAGCCCTAGGTGTCTGGATTATGTGTGTGTGTGTGTCTGCATGCACACAGTTCCACCATGTGGCTGCCATATACGGGTATTTGTGGGACAGCCACAGACTGTACCTGCGAGGCTACTGACACTATCAGGTACTAAGCCAGACTGGGTACTATCCCCAGAGGTAGACGGATGTACATTGGACCCAGGTCCCTGCTGGGACTGTCCAGAGCCACGTGCATGTGGTCTTCTAGGATGTTCTATGGACCGCCCACCCCCAACATTGCTGGGGCTGGTACTGGCACTATGGGAGTGGCTGTGGCTTGAGGGATGTCCACGGCGACTGCCAGCTGCTGATGTTGCTGGCATATGCCCATGTCGATGACTCAACCATCCCGCACTGTCCTGACACATGGACATGACATTGTGGAGGACATCTAATGTCTCTCCTCAATGTCTATCAGTGACCTCAGTGTAATTATGGATGTCACCAGCTAGGTCATGGATACTGTCAATTACAGCGGTGCCTTCTGTGCCCTTAGTCCCTGTCTGGTGTACCGTTCCATACATGCCTGTGCCTGCATGACAGCCTGGAACATGCATGAGGTTGTAAGACCTGTGGCACGTCTGCCAGTGGCATGATGAGCAGCAGTGCTCTGATGAGAACCCCTGGATATCTGCCTATGTGGTACCCTTCCAGACATCTGCGTATGGCTGCTGTGTCAGGATGCATGTGCCATGGATACCACAATGTCCTGGCCAATGCCGACTGCACGCTGTTCCTCAGCTAAGGGCATTGGTGATGGATGTATTGGCAGTATGACTGTGTGCATGGATGGGGTGGACACTTGTGTACTGTTGATTGTTGGCCCAATGACAGACCCTGGCAAACATGCCTGTGCCTCAACACACCTATCATCATTATCACTATTTTGCTCAGTGACATCAGTTTCCCTGCTGCAGTGAACCAGCTCAAAGTCAGCACCTGTGAGTAGAAGACAGGAAACACACTTTACGACCTGTACATGATGTCGGCACACATGAACATATGCACACATGCACACATGAACACATGAACACATGCACACATGAACACATGAACACATGCACACGAATGCACTCCTCACTAAAACAGACACACACACACCACCAGCAATCCAGAATGTACTCAATAGTGGGTGATGGTGGGGTACAGTATCACAAGGCAAACAGTTTTATCACACGTGTCAGCATATAGGACGTGCGTTGCTCAACAGCATGCAGTGCGGGTGTAGACAGCCCTTGCTAATAACAGTATACATAGCTTTGATGCATGTGTGTTGTTGTTTAGTGATCGGGCTCACACTGGAACGCAATGTGTACATGGACAAAACATTGCTGTGTAAGTATTAAAAGCTCTGCAATGTCCTGTACACCATCACTCGCAGGTATACATACCATGGCTGGATGTGTATCTGTGTGTCACATAGATATCCATTTCTGATTAGAGCGTCTGTGTCTTCAGCAGATAAATGTGGACACAGGTTTAGCACATGCATGCTATGTATACACACAGGATGAGTGGTGCACATATACCTGATGGAATACCATTACTCAACATAGCCATTGTACAGTGGTTATGTTGAGTGTAGGACATTTTTTGGCCATGCCAGTGCCAGCCATGACATTGCATGCTACAACACAACTGCAGCATTAAACATCACACATACACAGTGTGTGTCATGTGACCTATACACTCAATAGAATTACAAGACATATATGTGGTACTTTGTACAAAAGGTAATTGCTATGCATACTGTGTATCAGTCCATATGTTTGCACACACACAACACTGAGGTGCATAGCAGTTAATGCTATGTGTAGTACTGTGGTCATTGTAAGTGGATGGGGTGTAGTACCATGAGCCATCATCATGCAACATCATGTGGTCACTCAAGGCTACTAATGTGTGCCAGACTGGCACATACCATGCTGTACCAGAACTGCTGTACCATGGCTACATTCACCATTTCACAGCCAGTTGTTACAAGGGTTTGTATGGTGCCCAATAGGGGGCATTGCCTAACATGAATGTGTTATGTGTGAAAGAGTGTCGAACAGCTACATGAGAGGCATCTGCCCCTCAGGTATATTATGTGTGCTGTGCAGATGACATTTGGGATACTGGAGTCTGACCTTACAGTGGGTGTCTGAATACGCCACGTGTAGCATGTGAACGTGTACTGCGTATGACAAAGTTGTGTATGTTGTGTGCATGTATATTTCCTCTGCCTCTCCAATGTCCACTACAGTGTTGCCACAATTGTGTGCGGATGCTCTGTGTATTGTATGTGTTTTAGGCAGCTACCCATGTTACTGGGATGTGCATAGTCTCACAGCAAACATGCACAGCATGCATTATGCGTGGATGTGTTATGTGTACATGGCCTACAGCTCATCTATGACATGCACATTTAATTAGCAATATTAAATGTAGAACACACTCACCAGCATGGGTCTGCTGCCTTGCTGTCACACTAGAGGGACCTACAAGGATATGAGACAGTTTGTCAGGGGCAGCAACTGTGGCATTGCTACTGTGTGTCTGCATTCTTACAGTAGTACAATGGTTGACAGTCACAGGCCTACAGATTACATTCCTAATTATTAGCATTGCACAACACTAGGCACCACATCCTCTAACTACACAGTACACATCTCACATGAGCATGCTCTACCAATAGAGGTAACAGTAGTCTACAGCTATGCCATGTTACCTGCACGCTCCATGTCAACTTGCTGGGTGGCTCTGGCCTCCATGATGATAAATGTTGCTTGTTGTTGTTGTTGGCCAGGACCCATCTGGCTCAGGAGCAGCTCCTCCACTCTGGAGAGGGGGGGGGATGGATGGCTACCCAACCACCTGTGGCAAGCTGTTGTCTACGGATATCTGACACACACTGCCGGACATGTCTAATTAAATCACTGTAGTGATGGCGTACCTGCTCATATGTCTGGTTATGCATGCCTATGTCATTTACCCTACGGACAAGATCTTGCCACAGTGCAGCCTGCTCATGCTGGTCCTGGCTGGTTCTGGAGAACAGCAGGGCATAGTTCTGCACCAGGCTTGTTGTTATCTGTTCCTTCTCTGCCGTACTGTAGGTGGGATTACGATGGTGGGCCATTACCCTGGAAGACAATGAAACAATATGTGTGAGCAAGTCATGTGGCACACTTAACATTCTAAAGTACAGATATCAATTAACTGCCATATATAGCAACCTATTGGCTGTCAGATGATATACACTTTCAATACCACATATCAGTGCTCAGCCCACAATGGCCTGACAGTGCCTGGCACACTCTATCAAACCATGTTTTGCACAGCAACAAAGATAAACCAGTATGTAAGACTATACAACAGTACATGGCACACTGTATGAGACACAATGCACCACCTAGCCACAGGAGGTATATATCAAGCTAATGCATCAGGAAATATGTATTCCATTGCAATGATTGTAAAGTCCAGTTACAGTATTACCAGTATACCACACTAGTCGTTGATGGCAAACCCCTGCCTAACATATTTGCACATTCATTAATATAGGAGGCATATTGCTGTACTAGACTATACATGTTGCTAGATATGCACTTATATCCTGTAACACACATATGACAGAGGCCATGGTACAGGCATACCCACACACATCAGACATACATACCAGACACAAAGGTATGGCAACCCAGATGACCTTTACCTGTGTACCTTACAGTACTGTGTGTCAGTAGTTACAAAGCCTTATGCCTGAGGTATGTAATCTGTGAGGACTACAGGGAACATACAAAACAGTGGTTCCAAGAAATGTGGACATACATCATACTGTGCTGTGTAGGCACACAACTTCAGGTAGTACTACAGTTCATACATGAGTTGGACTCACCAGCAGTAACACTTAGTAAGCACACATATACTGCTTTAGCCTACAATGGGACACCCCAGTCGATACCAAGGGACTACGTTAGACCATATGGCATACTGCTTTTTCTGCCTAGCAATTGCATACACATCTTTTGCTGGGATCACAGCTAGGGCACATAATACCATGACAGAAACAGTTTTCCACTAAGCTATCACACATATACAGAACTCTGACACATTCACCAACGCATTCACCATCACACTCAGTCAACCTCACATAACAATTATTGCAACAAGTACATGTGGGTGTGTATCGCTTCATAGGAAGGTAATAGGCTATTGGCCCTAGAGCCTATAGAAGTCTAGCCATACACTACCCTGGCCTTTGACACACAGATAAGTACGTTTCACGTGGCTCTGTCAAGCAGAGCCACAGAGGTGATTCCCAGGGCGTATTTCCTATCTCCCATACAATCATCAGGATTATTTATGATGACTGCTAATTAGGAGCTTTGTTTGCTATTGATAGGTGGTTTGTTCCAGAGTATGGGATGTCTCTGAGATAGGAATCTATCCCTCCAGCATGTGCTGTTTATTGACGTCACAAGGTTTAGGTCCCAGGAGCTTGTAACTCGTAGGGATTGTAATCTGTCTACATGGAGCATGTCCAACAGCTCTGGGTTTGACATAGCTTAGTATATTAGGCAGAGGTAACTTCTGTGTAGGCGGTATACGACACAGTCTAGCTGTGGGTTTGTGAGATGGTCTGCATAGGGCATCTGTTTGAGGTTGGTATTACTCTTTGTGAGATATGTCTGTGTCGTTGCCAGTTGCTGTAGATGTCTTGTGAGGTATATACCGCATGGGGCATTGTACTCTATAATGGGCTTTATGTGTGATGAGTAGAGGGGAACACTGACCTATATTTCCTTGGATGACACACTTTTTGTGATGATGTGTGCCATGTAGACAGATGACATGACTAGTGTGGCACTGTGATTATCAAAGGGGTGACTACTGTCCTGTGTCCCATGGTCTCTTATCACACCTTCGGTGTTAAGTAGACTAACACCTATGTGGTAGTTCATGGGTACAGAGTTTTTGCAAGAAGGTATGCCAATGCAGTGTCAACATTAAGCTTGAGTCCATGGCTTTGTCACAAGGCATCAGTTGCAGTAAATATGACCCTCTCTCTCTCTCTCTCTCTCTCTCTCAATATATATATATATATATATATATATATATATATATATGTATATATATATACATATATATATATATATATATATATATATATATACATATATATATATATATATATATATATATATATATATATATATATATATATACACACACACACACACACACATGCATATAAATATCCATTGGTGTACATGTAGATATACATATAGGCACATATACAGTCCACGTTTCATGGTGGGGATATCAATTATGCAAAGGTAGTGAGGTATACAGTTATGTCATAATATTGCACAGTGTTGTGCGGAATGCATTGAAGGTGTTCTCAGCCCATGTAGCTTTAGCAGGCCTCACTGGCTGCAACACTGCAAACCTGACGAATCATACCCACAGTGTTTAACCACCACATGTCATATAGCAGCACTGTATGCTGTCTTGTTTGCCACACACTACAACCTACATAGAAATATGCACATAACAACCTTCAACAACATATATATGTCCACCCTTCACAAACAGTTGCAGTATGTCCCTTGCTCTATGCACATGTACAGATGCTAATATATCTGACACAGACATATCTCTCCGTATGTGTGTGCCATACACACACAAGGTCTACACTGTTGTAAGTTTGTGTACCTCACAGCTGACCTGTTGGGCCTTGCTGCAATATGAACAGGTGTCACATGTGAGCACACAGTAATATTAGAGGGTGTATATATAGCTGCAAATGCTAGATTAGCATACTAGCTTGGTACAGCTGTTGGCAATGCTAAGCTACACATTAATATAACTATCATGCATTTGTTACTCTGTCACATCCATGTTTATACAACCGTATGTGCTACTCCCACAAACAGACACTGTACACACTACTGTACAGAACACAGATAACATGGATCAGATGTTTGACATTTAATGCTGAACTCCATATGTCACAGTCATATCCCACTGCACACAGCTACACACTGATTTCTCCATGCCAGTAGTTATGCATGGCATCTGTGCATAGATACGTACTGCTGCCATATATGGATGATTCAAACCATGTAGAGTACTCTTCATAGACATCTACTACATGCCAGTAAATACATAGCTGTTACATACCTTTCCTTTGTTTGTGTTCGTATTTGTCGGTTTCATGTGTTTTGTAATAGCTTTTATTTTTATAGCTTATGATTTTTTTCAAGATATATATTTTTTCAATATAATTATTTTTTTCTTCTCAATATATTATTTATTTTTCAATATTGTTTTTTTTTCAATATATTTTTCTTTTCAATATATTTTTTCAATGTTTTTTTTCAATATATTATTTATTTTTCAATATGATATATATATTTTTTCAATATATTTTTCTTTTCAATATATTTTTTCAATATATTCTTTTAGTTTTTCTTTTTTTCTGCTGCTGTTGTCTGCGTCCGCCCGTCTCTCTCTCTCTCTCTCTCTCTCTCTGTCTCTCTCTCTCTCTCTCCCTCCATACTTGCAATGAAATGATTGCATCTGTGGACAGCAAGTACAGCCTGCTTTTATAGGTATCTGCACATGTGCATGTGATGGCCTCTGCACCAACTGGTGGCCACCATTTGGCAAATGCATGCAGCCTGCTGTATGGTACTTGCAGTACTCACTGTCATAGCAACCCAATACTATAAATTGCTAAGTCAGGTAGGCATAGCCCTTTCAGCTTTCCAAAGTGAGGACCATGCTTGTTTGCTGTGGACACTGTTGTGTAAGTCAGAAGGTTGGTATACATCTCATAACTGATGCTAGGGGTGTAGCCAGTGATCTGAATGTTGTACTCAGACCTGAATGCTGCCACATCCAGTACACAGCTGACAGTGTAGAATTGTACTCACCCCTACAAATGCTAACACAAGATACATGGGAGTATGTAGTCTGTTTTCTACTTATACAATTAGCTGCCATACATACGCAGTTATTGAGATGTTTTAATTTGGCACATGAACTGTTTGGGAACTGCTGTACTGTGGATATTAATGTACTCACTTCTGCACAATTTGTGCTTTTTCTTTTATTGACATTATCACAGGATGCTCATGAAAACTGGACAATTCCAGTACTGAGTATGCCTACCTACGTCCTTGCTGTACCTTGAACACAAAGGTATTTTGTACATTTGAGTGGGGATTGTCCTGCTATGATACTGTGTGGGGGTTGTAAAGTGCTGCTGTAACATTATTTACTGCTAGAATGTCTGGTTCTGTTATCACAGTCATGTACTGCAATTCCTCAACAACTGCTGGTAAAGTTCCACAGAACAGGTTTTGTCTTATGGCATTCCTATCTTTCCTTTACATTCACTCTTTCAGATGCATGATATATATATTTCAGCAACAACCTGCTGTACATTTACTGTGGCTTAGTGGTACTTCATGCAGTCTAGTGTGTCCAAGGGCTGGGGTTCGAGACTGACAGTGGTGTTTTATTTTTCTGCTGAGCAGAACAAGGCCCCTAATATGCAGGGTGACTAAGGCACTTTTAAGCAGTTGTAAGCGGGTTTGTGCGGGTTTGCGCGATGCTTGGCAATACTTAGCTAAGCGCACACAAGCGCACACTCGAGCAAACCCACTAACTACTGCTTAAAATTAATTACTCATGCTAACCCCCATGCTCATTTCTTTGAAAGAAAAGAAAAGGGGGAGATAGGAAAGTAGTGAAAAGGGGCACAAAGAGGAAAAGACAGTAGGGAAAACAGCTCAGGATGTGCAGTATGGGTGTAGGGAAGGTCCGTAGCTGCCCATTTGTTTAACAGCAACATCTGTGCATTTACTAGTAATTTGGAGGGAAATTTGAAACCTTCCACCCCTGACAGAGGGGTGAGGACAACAAAGTATGTTGTACTGCCAATTGAATTTCAGTTTATGTGTCCAGTGGACATTTGTGCAAAATGGGCAGCTATGTATGAGGCGTAATTTTTTTTGTGGGAGCAGATTGCCCATTTTTTTTTCAGGTGAGAGTGGAATGTGGGGTAGGGGAAGTAGATATATTTTGGGAGGTAGGTTGGGGAGGTAAACAGACAAGATAAACAAGATGCATACAGGGGCAGAATATGACACATGGGGTGGGTGAACACCATTGACGGGGAAGGATGTTTGGAAATCGCAAGACCATGAGCCCACAGATGGCAACAGTTGAAATGAGATCCCCACCCATGGGCAGTCACCACTGCAACTTCACAGCCCGGAGGGTGGCTGTGCTAGGGGCTGTAGGAGGGGCGGGCTCACCCATGAGTCACGCCACTCTTGCCTCGAGCTGACATAGAGGATCAGCAAGAGGATCTCCCTATGCACCACAGCCCGTTTCGACTGTGATAGATGGCCCTCCTCCAGCCACGCTTGCACGGGGAAGATGAGCCCCATCCCCTGCAGTGCTTCCACCTGAAGGTGGCACAGGACCAATGGAAAAGGGGGTCCAGGGCTGGGCACCAGAGCTGCTGGTGCCAGATGCCATCGCCATCTGAGGTGGGACAGGTGGGTCCGCTGGGACCAGCCTTCCCATACGTTGTATGTTTAGGAGGAGTTAATGACAATATGGGTTAGTAATAGCCAACAGCATTCCAATTTATTTGTAACAGCATAGAGTAGTATTCCCATTAACCCAACACACCAGAGTTACAACAGTTGAACAGCAAGCATAACACATGCATATATTAAACAACAGTGGACATTCCAGCAGCATGCAGGATTGATTGGTGGCAACAGGCCACCAAGATTGTGGTATGTGAACAGGGCACAAGCATCATAGTAAATACAGATATTTATGAACCAATAGGACATGTGTCCTAACAAATGTTATGAGATTAGACATACCCACTGAGGTGTGGAATTGCATTGTTTATGCACATACAGTAGGGTGTAAAAAGATACCTCTATATACTTATAAGTTTGCACTACATTCCTATTGACTGCAGTTATATATCCCCTACATGTATTATTACACTAGGCAATGTCCGCTAAATTGTGAAATGGGTTTTGGTAGTTATTGATATACCTGACCTGTATCTGACATACAAACTGTCCTGGATGCAAATGTTACTGTTACAGATTTATATATTTCATTTATATTTATATATCTACATATCTGGATGTGTTCAGATGACATTATCAGGTATATGTTGACAGCCCCCTACATTTCTAGCAGCACACTGACATTTCTGGGGAACACAATAACAAGCTACTCATGTGCCAGATTAACCTGTACATGCCAGGCATGAACTAACAGTTGAGGACTGTATATATGCTTAACAGCTACTGGCACTCCCTTCATCCACTTTATATGGGCCTACCCGTGTGTGGGTTGACTTCGCTTAATACAACAGTACTATTTCTATAATGTGAGGGTACAACAACATATCGAAGAAAGTGACACGGACACACTCCAGGAATTATACCTTTATTAATTACATTACACACTTTTCTAGTGGCTCTCATTTATTTGATATATCAGTGCATGCAGAGGTCTTTTATTCAAGACACATTATACCTTTATTAATGGGTTACACAACCTTTTCATGCTGTTTCACTTATTTTATATAACAGTACATGCAGAGAAGTTATTCAACACTTATTATACCTTTATTAATGGGTTACAACACTCTTTTTCAGGCTCTCTCAATTCTTTAATATGACAACACAAGCAGAATAATTACTAACCTGCTTGGTGGTGCAGCCTTAGCAGTCTATCTGCATAGGCTTGCAGATTTGCAGCATGGACACCTGCAGCTGTGAAGTAAATGAAGGGATATTGAGACATACCTATCCAAAATATAGACTACAATAGCAATTCGTACATACTTCATTCCATGGCTACATACTCAGTAGTGGGGCATTTTCCATTTCATGGGCCTCCTGTATCCACTGGTTCAGTCGGTCCTCCTTGCATCTCTTCAGGTCTGAGTAGTGGTGTCTGACCTGCTCACCAGTCCGAGGGACACCTGTGGCACTGGTGAGATCATGTGCTAGATGGTTCCAGGCTTCCGCTTTGTACTCAGTGCCCTGAAACTGGCCCTGCCGGAGTCTTGCATCATGATGATGGACGAGGAGCCAAACCATTACTTTTGACTCCTCAATGCCCCACAGTTGCGCTCGAAAACGAGACCCCTCTCCGACACCAGTCATACTGTCTGCAGATGGGAGTTACAACCAGTTATGGCAATTATTCCCGCCTATGGAGCTGAAATATGCCTCATTTCCCGCACTTATTTGTGATTGGCCAGTTTTGAAAATTCTCAGCTAAAAGCAAACCTGCTTAGCAATGGATAAACTTCCATTGATATATATGAGTGTGCTGGAAATGCATCCATATGTAAAGCTGTCATGGCTTAGTGGTTTAGTACTGTGATTATGGTGCATAGTATCCAGTGTTCGTGTCCTGTCATTGCTTTTTATTTTACTACTGGACAGTCCGGCTAGGAGGTCTGGCTGTGTTTAGCCAACTTTGCTCAACTTTGCCCAACGTTGCTCGATGTTGCTCTATGTTGCCCGATGTTGCCCGACATTGCCTGATGTTGCGCTAGTTAGCGAGGTGCGCAACTCCGCGCAAACATGTTTTGTATGCGCTAGTTGGTATGATGCGCAGCTCCATGCAAAGCCATTGCGCTAGTTAAAGCAGTGCTAAGCTATGAGCAATTATACTTAACTGTGCTTAGTACTAGTAAACTTTGCTTAGCCGTGCTTCACATTGCTTAAGATAGGTTACTTATACATTTATCAGTATGCATGACCATTCCACCTTCTCATATATATATATATATATATATATATATATATATATATATATATATATATATATATCTATATATAATATTGTTCAGTACTACATAGGTCATTTCAATACATTTTACTAACAATTAAAAGGTAAATGCCAGTAGTTATTTTTATGCACAGATTTCCTACATCAAATTGGAAGGGTTGTCGTGGGACTCAAACCGGGAATGCCTCCTGTTTGTGCAAAGGCTCTACCACTATGCTATTGCTATTTGGCTTAATTTGCATATCAGTAGTTTATTATCCTCATTGATGTCTTCACTGCTAACTGTAGCTAAGCAATGGGTAAACCCGAGTATACATGCGCAAATACGGGCAGCTATATCGGGAATAAAAAAAATAAAATGGAAATCTTTACATTTTAAACTTGTACAGAGGTTTAGAATGTGGTGGAGTGTAGTCTTGGGTATGTAGACATTTGAGCAGACTCGCTCATTTCACTTGACATTTGCTGTTTTGGCACTTGCAGGGGCATGGATATTTGGACTGCTCATCAGTCTGACAGTTGTGCACACCTTAGAGTTGAGTCAGCGCACCCTCCTGAATATGCATGATGTGCTGACATCATACTCTTAGACTACCGTTTCCGAGTAAGACTTAGTTAGTCTGACACAGAGGATTAGTGAATCCCAGCCATAGTTACTGTACCAAGGCATTTAATTAAGTAAAAAAAAACTACAACAAAGATAAAGACCTTCAGCTTTTATGGTAGTATGTTCAAATGCATTATCTAATAAACTAATTGATTATATTATTTAAAACAACATTTTATACATTCTTATTAAAAAAACATATACAGTCACATTAAGTATCTCTAGTAAATTTTCATGTTCAGCCTCTTAGGCCGAACTGTACCATATATTTAGAAGCAATTTTCATTCCATTCTTTGTAATTGATCATCACTGCAGCCCCATTTTTGGACATCAATAGTTCCTATAACAAAAAGGTAGTTTAAAGTAATCACATCATCATCATCATCATCATCATGAACTAGATTAACACGAGAAAAAGAGCTGCAACAGGATTACATTTATCATTTAATCTTGTATCATAAGTTTTAAAAGTCTCTTTGTGTTGTCTATATGATGTGCTTTAAATGTCATAAATACAGGTTTACATACACAACACTGCAAGTATACAATGTTTTAAAAAGTCACACCATCCATAACCGTTGTTTCCTAATGTTATTTATTTACATATACTACATTTTTCACATAAGAATGCTCCCATCAGATTCTGCTTTGTATTAAATAATATTTCTGAGCACTTGAACAATGCTCTTAACATTCTTTAAATGTAGACTATACAATTTAAACTTTATTTAAAATTGTATCTGATTAAAGAAAATACCAATAGCTTTGAACTAGTTATTTCAGCTTGTCAGGAAAAATAGTATACATAGCAGCAACAAATCTTTTATAAATCTTTGAAATGATTTCTGGTTTATGTACTAAAAAATCTTTGTATAAATAATCACATTGATTATTGGTTTTATTGCTTTATTTTGTTAAATGGAATACAAGTTTGTCATACGACAAAGCCTAATGACTTTCTATGCAGATGTAGAATAAATCCAGAGGATGGTTTGCAGAGGTTGCAATAAGAAAGAATCCAAAATCACTTCATAATACAGAGGAAATATTTAGCAAGGCAGTTTCTTATTTACCTATATTTTGAAGTCACGAAATACCTGGTGTTATAACAGGGTTGATTATGAACTCTGTTAACTCTTATAAGAAAATCTTAAAATAACTCAATGAATGGCAGATTTGGAGAAACCTACAGTTTGCTCTTACACAAAGGTGCTTTAATAACTAGAAAACTAGAGTAACTTCAGCTTTTGTCTATAATAGACAGCTACTTCCATGTTCTGTCTCAGCAGTGGACAGAATAATAAGGTCACCTGGTTAATGATTTGGTTAAGTGAGTACCTGAATTCATGTCTATCCAGGGCCCAGGATAACTTCTTCAGAGACCTACTTACAGATTCCATTCTAATGCCTTCACAAAACACTAAGATTCTCACATAGGTACAAGGTAAAAACATTTCCTTAAAATAGGCAAAACATAAAAATGTTGCTCCTGTTGTTGTAATTTCCCAAAGCTCAGAAAATGTTTCATGGCAATCAACTAATAAACTGAAAAAGCACAAAACTATCAGGTATTAATTATTGAACGCTTTCTTCCCACAAAATAAGACTTCTTCAGAATCAAACAAGGTAGTACTTCATCTTAATTAGTAAGCTTTCATCTCAATATTCCTGACACAGTAAGTGAAGTAGGCAATATAAAAAGTGGGATTGGGTAGAGATGGGTGAGGGGAGAAAGCAGCAGGTATATAACAAATCAATATACTTTTTTTGGTTTATCAGTTGATGTTCCTGTTGTAGATCTAGACAGAGCATACAAAGTCATTTTTAACAAGTTACTAATAAAATCAACAGAAATCATGTTGTTAAGATATTAAATTGTATTTAACACACACAAAAAAATCCAAGTTTCTGGAAACATTCAAATCAAAATGAGTATCTAAAGACTTTATGACTGATTCTAATGAATTACATGTCCTTTCTTGTAATGGCAGTCTGATTCATGATCTCACAATACTTTGGGTGATAAACCTTGATCTAAAAGTATTTTGCATTGTTTGAAAGGTTCTAAGTTTGCTCTGAATACAGCAACATCTATACAATAACAATGCTCTCTATAAGCATGCAAAGTTGTATCTAGACCATATTAGGTTTAACCTTGTAATATTAGACCAGGCTCCTGTCATCCCCTGAGGTGGTCCTTGGAAGACCTTGGTTGAATACAAGGAACTTCAGTGGCAACTGAAGTTGATTGCATACAATCCTCCAGGTCTAAATGACAATATTTCCATTACTAGTGTTTTAAAATTAAGAACAGACAAATTATGATTTTTATTCTTTGTTATTTCATCACAGGTTTACATTTTAAATTATTGATGAAATTCCACATTGGATGTTACACATATTTAGTATAGTCACATCTTTGTTTATTTATTACTTTTTATATATTTTTTATTACCATGTTTTAGCTTTGTTTAGTGGTAAGTGTTTTGAGTAGCTTGGGCCCTTTAAGGGATTTTAATATGTGTCATCTCTTATAGTTCATGAATATTCATTAATCTATTACTTAGTTTAAATTGTTTTTTTCAAATCATCATGTGATCTATTTATGTGTATTTAAATGTTGGTATTTAATATGGTTAATTTCTGATGTAGTCCCAATATAATGGCTGAAAATGCTTGATTATGTGTGTTTGCTACTAAAGCCTTGGATCTACTATCCTTAACTTTTTGTTGGTGGACTCTGTTTTTTTTACAGATTATTCTAATTAGCAGTACTTTTATTAGTTTGATGTTCTTGCTGCTGTGCTGGTTTAATTTGTTTATTAGTGTTTTTGCCAGCAATGAGCATGCATGTGGAAGATTTGTCTTAGAGTCTCTTTCCCACCAAGTGGATTAAAACACCAATTCTACTCTTGGACAGTGCACTAGCCTCCTCAGGTAGCTTACTCCATTGGTTGACTTGCTCTCTCAGCAACTAGGGGATGCTCCTGCTCATGATTTGGAGATGGCTCCATGTACGGGTAATGGTTCAGAAGCCAGAAGGAAGGACTTTTGTAACAGTAGTCTTTTCAATATGACTTTACACCCTTTGACATGCTTTATCAATTCTAACAGCCCTATTGATTTATCAGGAATGGTTTTAGATAATGATCAGTTGACAAACACAAGAAATGGGGCTGGTATCCATATAGACATGCAGGGCAAGGAAACTGGGTTAAACAACATTCATTTTATGGACTGGTGCCAACATTCCTTTAAATTTAAAGCAAATGGGTGCTTGCCTACCGACTGGGAAGCTAGGGCTAATGATTACAATATTGTTGAACAAATTAAACTACTGGATAAAAGTCTTAGCAAGCTCTAAAGCTTGCAGTTGGAGAAATGCTTTTTTGACTTATTGTATAGACATACAATCGATCCTTAATGGCCTCACAACGTATACGTTTCCTAATGGAATTGTTGAAGGTTCTACTCTACATAAGGACCTGGTTAAAATGTTTGATCAGCTTGGGATTGAACTCATGACTTTGCTTGTTAATGATAGCAAATTGCAAACTGACACTTTAATGAATGATGTGCAGGCACTTGATAGAAATATTAAGCAGAATCTGCTGTTTGAATGCAAATTTTAGTTTTATAAGTATATTGTTTGTTAGGTTAGACAAGCTTTGTGAAACCATTATTGCAAGAAAGGAAAAGAAAATTTTAAGATATAGTATAAAATACAATCTTAACTGTGTTTATCCTTCGCCTAAAGGGGCCATTAAAAATGTTGTTAATTTTAATTTGACTAATTTTAATGATGTTTGAGAAGAACCAGTGGGTGATGGCAATTTAAATATTGACTTTAATGACCCTTTAGAGGTTTCCTCTCTGTGCAGGTCCAACTGTGTGGTGAATCTAGGACCCGTAACTTATTTCCCACCCAGTCCCAATGAGTGAAGGAAGGGTTTCTCCCCACAACAATATTCACACAGGAGAGGAATGATGAATCATTACAATGGGCAATAATACAGGGAGGAACAATGGGGGAAATAGAAGTGGATAAGAGTTTTTTCTATTTCTGAGGATGGGATCTTATACACTTTGAATGGATAGAATATTTTTAACTATAGTGGAGTTGATATTATGGATGCTCATTTTTCTTTATTCCAAAATGTTTTAACTTGTTTGCCAGCTGTCAGTTTTGATCTGATTGAGTGCCTAACTGAATTGAAATTGTATACTAGAAAATTAAATTTGGCTCATAGTTTGAAAAATAAAGTTAACAAAGAAGGCAATGGGAGTAATTTTAATATTGATAGGAAAAGTACATATAGTTCTCCTGCCCATCCACTAGTTGACCTATTTGAGCAAAAGTGTATTAGTAATATTCATCTTTATAACTACAAATGCAACCATTACAGATCTTTTAATTTAACTAAGGTAGAGAGAACCATCTGGAAACATTTATCAAACAATAAGTTAGTTCATGTATGAAACTGGATAAAGGAGTGGACACCATTTTAGTGGATGCATTCTCCTACTCTGGTAAAATGATGGATATCTTATTTCATGCAGATCGATACATTTCAGTTTCACAGAACACTTTGGATGTGTCGTATAAGGGTATAGATTTATTTTTGGATGATTTACTTTCTCAGGGTGTTATTATACATAATGAATTTATGTTTTTGTACTGTGACAAACCTTTTACCTCCACAATTTATGGTATACCAAAAGTACACAAAAATAGTGTGGACCCACCCCTTAGACTGATAGTGGCTGCTGAGGATGCTAAGACCTATCCCCTGGCTGCCTTCATCAATTTGAAATTGAAACAATATATGAATTATTTTCCCCACTTGGTTAAGGATTTATGGGACTTTTTAACTACAATTAAACAAGATCTTTACAATGAACAATTATTTCTGTGCCTATTGATGTTGTTGACTAGTTCTTGGTTATTCCGCATAACACAAGTATACAATATTTTTTTTGAGAAGGTTAGTACATTAAGATTTTTAACTATCAGGAAGTAAGGTTAATTACAGATTTTATGGACATCATCCTTAATAATAATTATATTTATTTTGAAGAAGAACATTTCAAACAACATAAGGGAGTAGCAATGGGGGCTGTTTATGTCCAAGTTTATGCTAATATGTTCATACTAGCCTGGGAGGATAGATTCCTTTTTAAATCCAAGTTCCAAATATGTTGAAATCTATTCGTCCATTTCTTGGATGACATATTTATGTTGTGGAAGAGCTCCATTGAAGAGTTAGAAGAATTTTTTTATGCTTATTAATTCCACAACTGAATTTTTAACTTTTACATTTCAGCAATCTAGTCAGAGCATTAACTATTTGAATGTCTTAATTAGCAAACAAATCAATGGACCAGGCCTTTTTTTCTAACATTTTTTCAAACCAACATTTTCAAACTCCTACCTACATTTTAGTAGTGGCCACCAACTACACCAAAAGAGAGGAGTAGTGAAAGGACAATGTGATCTGTTAGCAAATTTATTTTAGGATAGAGGCTATCCATTTGCAATGTTTAGTAAACTGAGGACAAAAATTAGAAATGATATGCATGGGAGATTTAATGTTTTGCTTGGCACAGATCTCCCATTGGGTCCCAATGGGAATTTGAATAGTCATAATGAAATGGCTACCAGGTCTTTCAATTCATCATCACATGTTTTAAAATTGTTTCCTGACAACAATAGTATTAGGTTCACTATTCAGAAGAACTGGAGTTCATAATGATGTTTCACATATTTTGGGCACAGAACCTCAAATTGTTTACAAGAGAGGTTACAATATGAAAAATGATGTTGAGAATAAGAAGTTGAATATGACCGCCCCCAATATGTAATATAGGTTTGCGTAAAACATGAATAACTGTGGTCACTGTAACCAGTGTGAATATATTTTAATTAGAAATAGTATTAAGATTCATGGTACTAATATTATGCTGGCTAAAAATGTCAATTTTACCTCTAAAGGGGTGGTTTCTGTTGACCTTTGAGAATTTTGCAACATTTTTTTATAAAACAACGAGGCAGTACTGTTACCATGCAGGACTGTATTTAATGAATAAACTCCAAAATCAAAAAAACAATAAACTGATAAAATAAAATTGGCAGAGCAAAAACAAAAAGTACTAAGTGCTTTCACCCATCAAATCTAAGGGCATCTTCAGAGTACTGAAACTTCAATGTAATATACATCTATTAAATATGCTTGTTAGTCAAATTAAACCAATCACTTGCCACATTCTAATTAGTTCAGCAATGCCTCTAATGAAACAAGAAACACTAAGTAAAAATAAAAATAATGAGGAGTTAATAGTGAGCATAACAATAAATAATCTGACTATTCTTACTAAAAAAATATGTAGAAATGCAGTAGTTAAAATTGATTGAGTTGAACTGTCATATAAATACAATTTTATACATAATGTATACAAAAAATGAAATAATAAATATATAAATATAATAAATATAGTAGATATACCTGCCTAAAAACATTTGTATAATTATATGTAATAGTGTATTGTTAAAATAGTAGTGTAAAATATGTAATAACGGTGTAAATATATTCCATTAAATACAGTAAGACTTGTATTTCAAAATACTTGAAATTGAAATATGTTCGTTGATGCCTGGTGTATTGCTGGCATTAAGTCTTAACTGCCAAAGGCATTCTTTGACCTCAAGTAAATTCCTCTCATCACCTCCCTTGTTGTTGTTATTATAAGGAATCCTATCTATAACAAAGGATAAAAACCTTTTGAAGTCCTTACATTTTGTACTATGTACATATAGAGAATTCATCACTTTTTTTGTTTTTTATATCCCTATTATGTTCCATGATTTGGTCTCTAAGCTTCCTGATAGTTTTTCCCACATAATAAGCAGGACAAGATAAACATAAAGCCAAATATGCCACCATTTTTATATTACAATTATATTAATCTGGACATTTAATAGATCTACTGTAATTTTTGTACTACTACATAAGGGCCATCATTCACATATTTGCATGTCTTACAAAGACCGCATTTACTCATTTTGGACATTTGATAAAGCTGATTGTTACTGCTACTCTCAAAATATTCTTTCAAATTCTTGTCTCTACTGTAAGTAATCTTGGTGTAGTTGCCTAAAATGTTCATCAATTCAGTCTTGCTAGTAAATACACTGGCCCATGTCTCATTTAGTATATTAACTATTGAACAAGAAACTCCATTGTATGGTAAAATAAATGCATCTTTTTATTCTTAGTTTTAATATTACAGTTTTCTAATGAGGCATTTTCTTGTCCAAATTTGATAATTGGTTTATATTGGTGATTCCTTTTGGCCAATATTTCTTTCTTCAATCGGTTAAGTAACTTCTGAGGATAACCTCTGTCCATAAACATACACATAAGTTGGTCAATTTCAATGGTGAATTTAATGTTGTCACTAAAAATATGAGATAACCTAACCATCTGACCTTTAACCAGGTTTCTTTTTTGAAAATGAGGATGGCTGCTACCATAATGTAAGAAGGAATTTGAATAAGTTTTCTTCCTAAATATATTCGATTCTATTCCATCTTCATTTATGTGAAGTAAAATATCCATATACTCACAATCATTGTCATAAATTTTATGTGTAAATCTCAGAAAGGTAGATGTAGTCTCAAAATATGATGTAAATTCTAAAATTTCATCCTTGCTACCATTCCAAAAAATTAATATATCATCAAGGTACCTGCGGTAAACTACTATATTAGGCCAAAACCTTGAGGTGAAAATACATTGTGTCTCCCATTGGGTTAACACTAGGTTAGCATATATGGGTGCACATCTGGCACCCATAGCTACACCTGTACATTGTCTAAAATATTCACCGTCCATAAAAATGTAATTGTTAGTTAGCACCATTTCCATCAATTCAATCATTAATTTACGTTTGACCATGTGCATGTCACTAAAAGTGGACAAACTAGCCTCAAACATTGTTAGACCCAATTCATGTGGTATGACAGAAAACAGATTCACAATATCTATAGTAAACATAATAGTATCATTGTTAATAGAATGTGCATGCTTTCTAATAACTTCAGGACAGTGCCAAGAGTCTTTAAGGATGTGTGGTAACCATGATAAGGTGTCCTTACAATTAAAATCTATATAATGAGCCATAGCTTCCAGTTTAGAGCCTTTGGCTGAAACAATTGGTCTAAAAGGTGGATTGTTAATACTTTTATGAATTTTAGGTATACCAAAAATAGAAGGAGTAATGGGAAACTCAACCACTAAATATTCGTATTCCTCCTTAGTAATCGTACCATCCAATAGAAATTCATACAATTGCCAATCCACCTTAGTATAGGCCCTACACATTTCATATTTCGACATCTTGTCATAAGTTTCACTGTCACTTAACATATTAGTCATTTTGTTTAGATAATCTATCTTGGACATCACCACTACACCACCACCCTTATCTGGTTTCATGACTCTGTACTGATCAGTACTTGTTAGTTCTTTTAGACAAAATCTCTCAGCTGTTGTTAAATTATCTTCCACTACCATAGATTTTTTAAGGACTCTTCGAATTTGAACTTCACATAACATTTCAAATAAATGAATACTAGAATTGTGTGGGGGTATAAAGGTACTTGTTCTTTTTAATTTAAAACAGCTAGAATCAGGTTCAATTCTATTGTTACCATTGGCAAAAAACATTTTGAGATTGAGTAATCTTGTGTACAATTTCAAATTAATTAAAATTTTACCTATCATGTTTAACATTGGGAACAAATGTAAAACCTTTTTTAAAAAGTGTGACATAGAACAAAAAAATTTTTATGTTGGCAAAACTGAAAGACCCTTTAATAAAAGGATTTACAAACATCTATATGATATAAAAATGTAATGATAACAATGTTCTCTATACTCATATGATGTTGTATCCAGACCATATTAGATTTAAGTTTGCTATATTAGAACAGATTTTTGTCAATGCTTGAGGTGGTCCTTGGGAGATGTTGAAAACAAGGAACATCAATGGCAAGTGAAGTTGATTGCAGACAAGCCTTCCAGTCTAATGACAATATTTCTGTTGCTAGTGTTTTAAAATTAAGACCAGCCAAATTATAATTTTATTCTTTGTTATTTAAATATAGGTTTACATTTGAAATTGTTGATGAAATTCCACATTGAATGTTGTACATATTTAATGTAGTTATTATTTTAGAAGTCACATCTTTGTTTCTTTATTATTTTTTATATGTATTTTTTATTACTATTTTTTTAGCTTCAGTTGTGGTAAGTGGTTTGACTAGCTTGGCCCCTTTAAGGGATTTTAATGTGTGTCATCTCTTATGTTTCATGAATATTCATTAATTTATTACTTAGTTTAAACTGATTGTTTTTTCAAATCATCATGTGATCTATTTTTGTGTATTTAAATGTTGGTATTTAATCAGGGCTCATTTCTGATGAAGTCCTGATATAGTGGATGAAAGCACAATTACTTGTGTGTGTTAATAAAGCCTTAGATCTACTATCCTTAACTTTTTGTTGGTGGACTCTGTTTTTTTCTTTTTCCTGACTGCTCTGACTAGCAGTACTTCTTTTGGTTTCTTGTCCTTGCTGCTGGTCTAGTTTAATTTGTTTATACATGTTAAATTCAACTAAGTGTTCCTGATATGTGATTGTCCTGTACTCCATAAGTCTCTGTGTAAGTTTTCTTTGGACAAGTTCCAACATAGAGAGATCACCTCTTGAATATATACATAATAATGAGCTGTATTCAGTTATATGTCTAATGTATAATGTAAATAATTTCAAAAGGACTGCAACAGAACTGGTTGAAAAAATTCTCTGAAGTGGACACATAACACACATGGCCTATTTCTTAACAGCACATGCATCTTTTTTAAATGTTATATTATAACTTATATACATATCAAGGTATTGGTATTAAGTCACTTCCTATATAACATGATTTCCCAAAATAAAAGGATGTTCAGGTCTAAAATGACTAAAATACACAACATCACTCCCGGATGTATTGATATTATGGCCCATTTTATTTAACCACTCAGTTTGGATGCATATAAATTGGAAGCTAAATAATCTGTTAGTGATGTTAAAATGCTCCAATATTAGTGTCATCAGCATATTTAGACAGCCAAGCAGTGCTATTATTAGGCAAAAATAAAAATATAAAGTTGAACAGTGCAGGGCCTAAAACAGACTCCTGTGGAACACCATTAGCAATCTCTGAACATTTTGAAAAGTGACCCTGAACTTGAACGCATTTACATATCTGCCTAAGCCAACCTTTAACCCATACAATAATATAAGGATGCATCTTATCTTTTACCAGGGATTTAAGTACTGTTGCTAGCAAGATATTATCAAAAGCTTTGACAGCTCTAAGTTTGCAACTCCACACTAGGAACATTATATAAGGTACACTAACATTTGCATAAAATCTAGTCAGACTGGTACATATTAATCTTTTCCTAATGAAACAAGGTTGTTCAAGATCAACAAGTGATAGTACATTATACGTGGACATTCAGAAGTGATAATAAACACCTCTCAATGCACCTGCCCAGACATATTGAATGACAGTAGCATCATCAAAAGATCCATTCTTTTGTGGTAGTATAACATTTGCTAACCTCTGTAGTTCAGGAACTGTACTGGTTACTAATGACATATTGAATAATGAGACTAAAGGCCATAGCAGTTGGACATAAACTTATAAATGAAACAACCTGGTTTAGAGTTATGACTAGCACCCATGTTATTTCTAGCCATAATTCATGCAGAGTTCATCATATCTTCTATTATTAATGGACATAAAGTATGGGATTTATGCAGAACTGGGATTTCATCAGTAACTACAGAATTTGATGAAACTAAAGTGGTAAAGAAATGAATTAAATATTCAACTATTTCAGCAGAATTACAAAAATTTGTAGTATGATTAAGAATTGGAACAAATCTATCACTGGCTTTTTTTATACCGATGACATAACTATAAAACTTTTTAAGGTCTGTATTTGTAGTCAGTGAATTGTTTATATCTAGTCTTAGATGTCATTTGATTTTTCAATAATGTACAAATTTTATTTTTTCCATTAAGGAATTTGAGTGAAATAGTTTAAAATCAGTTGTACCCCCTTCTTTACTTTTTTACTAATATAATTAATTTCCTATTCCTCCATGGTGGTGAAATTCATTTTTGGCCAAGTAATTTAACTGTTTGCATATATTTATTAGCTGTGATCATTTGTTCTCAAATAACTGCTGGTACAGATGAAGCTCCAGTGTTTGAGTTTTGGTCATTATTTTTTTCAGAGCATCATCGATCAATAAACCTCAAGCTTAACTTTTTACAAACATTTTAATTACTGTGATTCAATAGCTATTTAACTGACTGGCTCCAGCCTGCAAAATGGCAGAATGCTCTCTCTCTCTATTCATTCCTGCAAGTCTCTACTGATGAATCCCTCTTATAATATGATTTTATTTTATTTTACATTTGTTAACCGGGGGTGTCTGACTGAGCTGAAAAGGCCCTTTTTCAGCAGAGACCCCAGGAGAAAAGCCCCATATAGAAAATTTACAGATACATTTAGTTATTTAGACATGATCAGTATACACACAAATTACAACAGACATGTTTTTACAGTGGTATGCAGCACATCAACAGTTACAGTGGCGAGAACAAACAAAAAAATATTAATTTAAAAATAAATGTAATTAATAGATTTGAGATGTACAGCTGAAATTTGGAACATAGGTAGAATGCATACATAGTACACAGGTACATTACATACATTGTAGATTAGCCAGTGTTTGTGAGTAAGATTAAAAACTATTATCAAGTACTCTAGGTTTAGTATGTGTACCTTATCTGCTTTCACTAGCCTGGGGAGCAATCATGGCACTGCCAACTTTGCTCGAGATGTTGCCTGATGAGGTATTTAAAGGAGGCTTTGGATGATGTGTTTTGAATGCTAGTGTGGACAGAGTTCCATTTTTTATCCACTGAACTACTATATAGTGCAGCTCCAAAGCTATTGTAGCTGTTGGTGACTTCTAGTAGTAGTTTGCGTGATGATCTAAGAGGCCTTTTGGCTGAGTGATGTTGTAGTAGGTTTTTGAGGGCAGGACACTTATTGGGTAGGGAATAAATTGAATGACAGAGGCAGAGCTGATTGTAGGTTAGGAGGTTAGGCAGTTCAAGCCAGTGGAGCTGTCTCAAAACAGTACAGTGATGAGTTCTATATGAGCATTTTGCAGCAAAGCAGGCAATTCTGTTATAGTAGGCTTCCATTTTGCTTAGTTCAGTTTTGTTGAGATTAGTCAGAATGGGAGATGCATATAGTAGGGTGGATAGAAGTTGGGAGCGAGCAATGGCTGATATTGTGTTGTTGGTAAGAAATGGTTTGATACGGTAGTGTGATCCCAGTTTGGCATGTACTTTTTTAATAGTTAAGTTGAGATGACTATCTAATTTTAGGTGGGAGTCTATGGTTATTCCCAATAGCTTAGCCTGTGCCACTGGAGCGATTGGAGTAGCATTTGTGGAGTAGATAGTGAATTTACTGTTATCAGTGTTTTTGTTAGAACTGGTTATAATCATAAGCTGAGTTTTCTTTGGCTTGAGGATAAGTTGGGCTTTGGTAAGGTAGTTTTCAATATCAGAGAATGTTAGTTGAGTTGTTTGCAGGAGGGTGGGAATGTTTTGTGCAGCACAGTTTAAGCTAGTGTCACCTGCATACTGAATGATAGTTACAGCTTCTGTGTGGAGGTATGGAGGTCATTTGTGAAGATTGTGAATAGTAGTGGTCCTAAGATAGAACCCTGTGGGACTCCTATAGTTATGGGCAGCTGAGGAGAGAGAGAATTTTTCCATTTCACAGCTTTGTACCTGCCAGTTAAGTAGTTTGGGAACCAGATAAGAGTGGTATTTGACAGGTGATATTGGTTTAGTTTGTTTAGCAGGATTTGGTGTAAGACTTTGTCAAATGCGTTGGACATATCCATAAAAAGAGTTGACACCTGCAGGCCTTCGTTTTTGAGATGATGTACTGTGTCTGTGAAGCAGAGGAGGGCTGTAGTGGTACTATGGGCAGGTCTGAAACCATGCTGAGTAGGTGACAGGATGTTGCTGTCTAGGAGATATTTTAGCATCTGGATATGGATGCATTTTTCTAGGATTTTGGCCAGGGGGAGAGTAAAGCAATGGGTCTGTAGTTATTAAGTTCAGCGGAGGTCCCACCTTTATGTATGGGTGTAACATAGGATATTTTCCAGAGTTTGGGCACATAGTTTTCAACAATTGATCTGTTTGTGAGAGTGGAGATTGGGATAGCAATAGCATCTGCTGTGAGTTTCAAGAAATAGCTGGAGAGTAGGTCAGCTGCTGTTGATTAGGTTTTTAGTTTGGAAAACATGCTTTTGATTGAAGTGGTGGAAACTGTTTTGAGGGTAAAGCTTGTATTAGTGTTATTTGTGTTGGGGGGGATAGTGAGGAAGGAACTGTCCTGTGATACTAAGGATAGAATTGAGTTCACAAAGTGGGAGTTGAATTGTGTTTCGATGGGAACTTTAGTGTCAGGGGTGGTTGGTTTGGGGGTAGCCTTTTGGGTGGATTTTAGTAGCTGGTTTACATTTTTCCAAAATGTTTGGGGGTTGTGTTGGTATTTAGTTTGTAGTGCTGTGTGGTTTGATTTTTTTTGTCCAGTCTAATGCATTTTTTTGCATGATTGCACAATGTTTAGTACTTAGTTAGGCTTTGTGTTTCTTTGTTTTTTTGATAGTAAAGCCAGGCAGTGTCTCTGGACTTGAGGATTTGTTTGGTTTCTTTACTGAGTCAGGGGTTTGTAGAGGTTCTAACCTTGATTTTGTACAATGGAGTGACAGTGTCTAGGTGTTGTAGAAATGTTTTGTTGAAATATGCTACAACCTGGTCAAGTGGGAGGGTTTTAGTGGGGTCCAGTCACAGTTACACAGTAAAGTATTGAGGACCTCACAAGATAATTTATTTTGTGTTTCTAGTGGATATATAGTTAGTGGTTTTGCATATGCTTGTACTACTATGTATAAGGTATATTATGTTGTGGTCACTTAAGGTGTCTGGGAGATTGCTTGTGTGGGGTACAATGTGGGGTTGTTAGTTAGGACCCAGTCAGGATGGATTCCCTTTTAGATTTTTTATCACATCGAGTTGGAATTTGGACTAGCTGCTGGTAGCCGTGGAGATTTATTAGATTACTTGTTGGTTCTGATATGCAGGTGAACCAATCTAGGTTGAAATCCTCCAGAATAAGGGTTTCTTGTGAGTATGTAGAAGAACACCAGGATAAAAAGTCTTCAAGGTTAGCAGGTGTATTACCAGGGGGAATATAGATAACAATTGTGGTGATGATATTTTTAGGGCTAAGGATAGAATTGAGTTCACAAAGTGGGAGTTGAATTGTGTTTCGATGGGAACTTTAGTGTCAGGGGTGGTTGGTTTGGGGGTAGCCTTTTGGGTGGATTTTAGTAGCTGGTTTTCATTTTTCCAAAATGTTTGGGGGTTGTGTTGGTATTTAGTTTGTAGTGCTGTGTGGTTTGATTTTTTTGTCCAGTCTAATGCATTTTTTTGCATGATTGCACAATGTTTAGTACTTAGTTAGGCTTTGTGTTTCTTTGTTTTTTTGATAGTAAAGCCAGGCAGTGTCTCTGGACTTGAGGATTTGTTTGGTTTCTTTACTGAGTCAGGGGTTTGTAGAGGTTCTAACCTTGATTTTGTACAATGGAGTGACAGTGTCTAGGTGTTGTAGAAATGTTTTGTTGAAATATGCTACAACCTGGTCAAGTGGGAGGGTTTTAGTGGGGTCCAGTCACAGTTACACAGTAAAGTATTGAGGACCTCACAAGATAATTTATTTTGTGTTTCTAGTGGATATATAGTTAGTGGTTTTGCATATGCTTGTACTACTATGTATAAGGTATATTATGTTGTGGTCACTTAAGGTGTCTGGGAGATTGCTTGTGTGGGGTACAATGTGGGGTTGTTAGTTAGGACCCAGTCAGGATGGATTCCCTTTTAGATTTTTTATCACATCGAGTTGGAATTTGGACTAGCTGCTGGTAGCCGTGGAGATTTATTAGATTACTTGTTGGTTCTGATATGCAGGTGAACCAATCTAGGTTGAAATCCTCCAGAATAAGGGTTTCTTGTGAGTATGTAGAAGAACACCAGGATAAAAAGTCTTCAAGGTTAGCAGGTGTATTACCAGGGGGAATATAGATAACAATTGTGGTGATGATATTTTTAGGGTGAAGTTGAAGTTTTGAGATAAATATGTCCCAATTATAGGGGGGGTAGGAGTTTGGTAACTGATGTACAGTTAAGTTGTACTTATACAGTAAGGCAGTTCCATCCCCTTTACGAAGTGGTCTGTATTGACTAATGATATTGTAGCCGGTAGGGAGAACTTCTGAATTACCTGTGTTTTTATTTAGCCAGGTTTCTGTTAAAGCAACTATGTCTGGGGAGTAGTGTGCTATTGTGGCCTGGAGTTCAGGTATTTTACTTTTGATACTTCTAATATTAATATTTAGCATTAAAAGATGGTTGGTTTTGCTGCTGTTGCTGATTTGCCCAGGGATGAAGATAGTGGGGGTGTTATGTTCTGACATTTGTGTTGGAGCAGTTTATGTTGGACAGGATGGATTTGGGCCTGAGTTGGTGTGGATATCCCCAATTATGGTAAGCCTGGTGTTAAAATGGTGATACAGATGTTGGAGTTTGGTGATGAGTATGAGAAAGTATTGTGTTCTTTTGGAGTAGGAATGAGAGCATATGTGTTTAGTTCTGAATTGGTCCGATATGTAGTTCTTGAACAATTGTGGGCAGATATTATTATAATGTGTGGTGTCTGTATAAGCTGATGATAATGTAGGTTCTCATGATTTCTTCTAGCAAACCAGCACAAAAGACAGTTAGACCCAGGACAGAGCCCACAACAGGAGTTTCCAAGGTTTTAGAAACAATTTGGAATGCCTATGATGTGATAAATATAGAGGATAATGGTGGTGTATTTTCTTATGGTGGTTATAATATATATTTTTTCTTAATTTTGCCTGACTGAATTATTTTTTTCATTGTCTTAATTTTGCCTGACTGAATTATTTTTTTGCCTGACTGAATTATTTTATATATTTTCTGGCATTGTTTTCTGTTTCTAATCTATCCTGAAACTGCTTCCCTCCATTCCTGTGGTGGAGTTTATATAACTGGTCTAACAGCTTTTGTGTTATCTGATTGCTTCAAGGCTTGCTGATTTAAAATAGTTTCTGTTTGTAAATTCTTGCATACACTGTTGGAAATTCCTGGTGTTCTGGCTGAAGTATGATTCTCAAACAATATGGAAATATATCGCTGATTGATATTTTTTTTCTTGGCATTTTAACCTTTCAGAGTTCTGCATTGTCTTAATGCCTGACTGACTTATTTTATATATTTCCTGTCATTGTTTTCTGTTTCTCATCTGTCCTGAAACTGCTTCCCCTCTATTCCTGTGGTGGAGTTTATATAACTGGTCTAACAGCTTTTGTGTTATCTGATTGCTTCAAGGCTTGCTGATTTAAAAATAGTTTCTGTTTGTAAATTCTAGCATACACTGTTGGAAACTCCAGGTGTTCTGGCTGAAGTGTGATTTTCAAACAATCTGGAAATATATCGCTGATTGATAAGTATATTTCTTGGCATTTTAACCTTTCAGAGTTCTGAATTATCTTAATTTTGCCTGACTGAATTATTTTATATATTTTCTGGCATTGTTTTCTGTTTCTCATCTGTCCTGAAACTGCTTCCCTCCATTCCTGTGGTGGAGTGTATATAACTGGTCTAACAGCTTTTGTGTTATCTGATTGCTTCAAGGCTTGCTGATTTAAAAATAGTTTATGGTTGTAAATTCTTGCATACACTGTTGGAAACTCCTGGTGTTCTGGCTGAAGTATGATTCTCAAACAATCTGGAAATATATTGCTGATTGATAAGTATATTTCTTGGCATTTTAACCTTTCAGAGTTCTGCATTGTCTTAATTTTGCCTGACTGAATTATTTTTTTTGCCTGACTGAATTTTTTTATATATTTGCTGGCATTATCTTCTGTTTCTCATCTGTCCTGAAACAGTTTTTACCTCCTTCCCACCCTACTCTTGTGGTGTTGTTATAGTTGGTGGCTTTGCAGTTACCCGCCCCTACTGTAAATTTGATCTGGGACACCCCTCCCAATCTAGTGTTCACTCTACTTAATATAGAGAGAACATTTGAGAAGGCCAATCCACTTAGGTTCTTATCCTTGAATTATCTTCTGCTCCTCCTTCCTCTCTCCTTGCACTTTACTAACAACAACAATTGCACTTTATTCATCTGCTTTTACTGTATTTGTGTTTCTTCCTACTTTATTACTTTATTTTGCTTTTGCCTCTTTTTAAAAGTACTCAATTGTGTTTATTCTGCTGCATTTATTATTGCTTGGTAGTAGCCTGATTAAATTGTAACTGTTATTCTAAGCCTTTTTTAAGCTCTTGGGCTTCAGACCAGTTGTTTTACATTAAGAAGGTATGTGGTCTGCACTGTTGTGGCAGGACAGGTAGCTTACATCCTTCTAAGTTGGGAATTGCTGATTGAAGGCTCAGTGTCTGTTATTTTAAAAGTGTATTAGTTCTGGTTTAAGCACTTGGGCTTCAGACAGTTATTTTACATTAAGAAGGTTTGGGGTTTGCATTCTTGTGGGAGGAGAGGCTAGATTCTCCCCTTCTGAACTGGTAATTTCTGGTTAAAGGCTTATTGTGCCTGCTTATTTGAACTGCTTCTTTCTGAAATTGGTGCACCTTGTTTGCTGTACCATAGACTAAATTCAGGCCTGCTGAATCTAACTTTGTTTGTATAACTTGAGCACTAATCCAGGCCATCTTTTTTGGAGAAGGTTCCATGCACCCTAGTGGCAGGAGTGTGCAGTTAGAACTTGTCTGATTAAACACTGTTGGAACAGGGCTCAGTGTTGAGCTTTTTTACTGGTTAATTGGGTAATTTGTTTAAATCAGTTAGCTCATTTTCTATTGTTATATAAAAATGTACTTTATTCATCTGCTTTTACTGTATGTGTGCTTCTTTCTACTTTATTACTTTATTTTGTTTTGCTGCCTGTTCTTAAAAGTACTTAATTGCATTTATTCTGCTGCATTTATTAATTCTTGTTAGTAGCCTGATTAAATTGCAACTGCTATTCTAAGCCTTTGGTTAAGCACTTGGGCTTCAGACCAGGTTTTTTTACATTAAGAAGGTTTGTGGTCTGCACTGTTGTGGCAGGACAGGTAGTTTACATACTTCTAAGTTAGGAGTTATGATTAAAGGCTTACTGTCTGTTATTCTAAAAGTGTATTAGTTCTGGTTTAAGCATTTGAACGTCAGGCCAGTTATTGTACATTAAGAAGGTGTGTTCTGCACTCTTGTGGGAAGAGAGAGTAGATTCTGCCCTTCTGAGCTGGGAGTTTCTGGTTAAAAGCTTATAGTGCCTGCGTATTGGAACAGTTTCTTTCTGAAATTGGTAAGCCTTGTTTGCAGTAGCATAGACTAGATTCAGACCTGCTGAATCTACCTTTGTTTGTATAACTTGAGCAGTAATCCAGGCCATCTTTTTTTGGAGAAGGTTCCATGCACCCTAGTGGCAGGAGTGTGCAGTTAGAACTTATCTGATTGAAGACTGCTGGAACAGTGCTCAGTTTTTAGCTTTTTATTGGTTAATTGGTTAATTTGTTTAAATCAGTTTGCTTATTTGCTACTGTTATATTAAAAAAAATACACTTTATGCATCGCTGCTTAGCTTGGGTTAAACTATTCCCGGCACTATAAAGTCTGCTCTTCAAATTTTCCCTTAGAACTAGCCAGATTTTTAGTTTTAGCTCCAAAATCTGTTTCTTTGAGCTCAGCACTTGTTCAGAACTCACTGTAAGCATTAAATAAGCTACAAATTATTACAGCACTCAACTTTCCTCACTTGTCAAGAGGAAAACAGTTTGTAGTACTTAATAAATAAGCACCTATCCAAGCATGTCTAAGGGTCAGCTCCCAGTGTTTTCTCCTGTCTACCTGATTAATCTGGGAATCTTGTGGCAATGCAGCAATTGCCTCATGTACACAGACAACCCTCTCCTCCTACCTCCCAACACTACAACCTGTGAGAGATGCACTTATATAGTCAAACTGGAAGCAAAGCTCCCTTCACCCAAGACTGGACTATACAGACAAGAGGAGAAGGTAAAACTTGCACCACACCACACTCATCACATAGTCCCTCAAAACCTACACCACCAAAGCACACAAATAGAAACACACACCTACATTCATGGAGGCTCTCAATAAAAATCTGCTCAAGCAACAGAGACCGACCAAGCAGAAATGCAAGCAACGTCCACCCCCCCAACACAACCCAAATGACACATAGCCCACGAAGTCAGTGTGCCACTCAGCCACAGCCCATAAAGCATAACAATGTCCCCAACACTCTAGTCATAGGTGACTCTATAGTCAGGCACACTGATGTTCCACTTACCAAGCTAAACAAGGAGAAAGTTACTGTCAGCTGCCTGTCGGGTGCCAGGCTCTGCCACATAATGCATGCAATCAGTTCACTCAACAAGTACAAATATGACTCAGTTATTGTCCATGTTGGTGTGAATGACCTGAGACGTACTTCCCTGGACTACATGAAAAGAGACATGGAGGAGCTCTCTGATCTTGTAGCCCAGGCAAGTATGACCCTAGAACTGAGTAGCATCCTGTCATCACCCAGAATGATACCACAGTACAAGGACAAAATAATTGACTTCAACAATTGCTAAGCTTCTGGTGTCATTTTAAGGGAATCCAGTATCTGTCTGCCTGGGATGACATAATCGACAGACCATGATGATTTGCCAGAGATGGCCTGCACCAGCTGCCCTTGGAATTCCAAATAGTGGCTAAGGCTCTTGCCACCCCTATAGTGCCTTTTTAGGCAAGGTTCAAATGACAAATTCACTACCGTAACAGGTACAACCAAGCAAAATCTGAGGGTAGTGCTACTCAATGCTAGAAGTCTAAACCTCAAAATGCACTCACTTGAAGCACTCCTTAAAATGGAGAACATCGACATCTGTGTAGTGACAGAGACCTGGTTCAAGGCTCCAGATAGCACCCCTGCATTACCAGGCTATAATTCATACCACACCTTTTGGCCATCTAACTTGGAAAGAAACTCTAAAGGTGAAGGTGTGTCCATATTCATTAAGGATATCCACACCTCCAAGCTAGTTGCTCAGCATAATGCATCTGAGATTATCCAAGTGCAATTAACTCTGAGCAAGACTGCAATCCAAATTGTAGCTTGCTACAGATCCCCCACCATGCCCCAGGATTCTCCCTCCTCATTTCTTTATACACTGGAAAATATTAGGGTACAACTCAACGCCTTAATAATGGTTGATTTCAACTACCCCACCATTAACTGGGAAAACTACTCATGTACCAACTCTTTTGCTCAACGTTTTTTGGAATTTATAAATTCTAATGCCTTGGATCAACTTATGCACACCACCACCAGGGGCAGCAGTATCCTAGACCTGGTCATTGCCAACATGGGCGACCGGTGTTACACACCAGAGGTCAATTCCTCATTGCTCAGATCCGACCACAAGCTAATCACTCTAGGCATCCACATCCCACCCCCACCTCCCATTAGGGAAACCACCATAAAAAATTTCTTCAAAGCCAACGTCACACTTCTTAAGACAGAAGTGCCAAAGTTCATGACACCCATGCAGACAGACAATAGAGGTACGACTGTTGAATCCTAAACAAATCACTTTATAAGCACTTACATGAGTGCATGGATTGTGCTATCCCTAACAGAACCAAGATGCTATCCTCCAGAAAAAGGAAGACAATCTGGTGGTCCCCTGCCATAAACAAACTTTACAACAGAAGAAAGAAACTGTTGTAAAAAAGATTAAACTCTCATGATTGGAGGAACTCCCTGGTCAGCCTCAGTAAAAAGCTGAGATCCCTCATAAAATCCTTCAAAGCTAGTTATGAAAACAAAATTGCCACTGATTCTAAAGATAACCACAAAGCATTCTATAGCCATGTCAAGAATCTCAATGGCAACACTCAGATCTGCTCTGAGTTACAGCATGACACTAAACATACAGAACCAACTGATATTGCCAACATTGTGACAGATAGCTTCAGTGCTAACTTACCCCCCTCTCACCCCCTAAAGGGCCCATCTCTATACCGGAAGAATGCAAAGTTCCTGTAATCATGGCTGCTCAGGTAAAAAACACACTCTCCAAAGTCAAGAACACAGATCAATGGGACCTGACAACATCGCAGGCTGCATTCTACATAAACTATAGAACAAACTGGCACCCCATATAAGTACCATGTTCAATCATAGCCTCACCTCAGGCTTTGTGCTCAATGAATGGCATAAAGGGCCAGTTATCCCCCTCCACAAAAAGTGAGCCACCACAGACCCTGGGATCTACCATCCCATTAGTCTGATGAGCCGGGTCTGTATGTCCATGGAACGTATCATCATGGAACTTATAAACAAAGACATTGGTAATCTCCAAACTCTGGACCCCACCCAGTTTGGGTTTGTAAAAGGCAGATCATGTCTCCTAAACCTGATAAACTGCTTTGAAGCAGTCAACAAAGCCATAGACGAGGGTAAAGTGGTTCACACAGCCTATCTAGATCTTGCCTAGGCTTTCAACACCATCGCCCACTCTGGAATTATAGATAAACTCACTAAATAAGGTATAAATCCCTATGTCACAAGATGGGTTGCTAACTGGCTCACTGACAGCATCCACACTGTGAAAGTAGCAGACTCCAAATCCGACTTCAGACCAGTGACAAGTGGAATACCACACTGTTCAGTCCTGGGTCCTCTCCTGTTTGGTATCTACTTCTCTGAAGTACAGACTAACACAGAAGGTCTTTGGTTAATGAAGTTTGCAGATGACTGCAAACTAGGAGCCATAATCAAAACTCCTAACGATGTGGACATCCTACAAAAGGGATTCATTGAGACAGATGCCTGGTGTCAAAGCCATGACCTCAAGCGCAATGTTAAAAAGTGCATTGTCATCTCCTTTGGTAAAAACTCTGTACCCATGAACTATCAAATAGGCGGTAGTCTACTTAACACTAAAAGTATGATAAGAGACCTTGGGACACAGGTGGACAGTAGGCTCTCCTTTGATAATCACATCGCCACAGTAGTCAGGAAATCCTTCTACGTGGCACACCTCATCACAAAATGTTTCTCATCCAGGAAAAAAAAGAGGTTATTGTTTCCCTCTATTCGTCACTCATTAGACCCATTATAGAGTACAACACTCCTTTTGGTATGTACCTCACAAGACATCTATAACAACTGTAAAGGCCACAGAAATACCTCACAAAGAGGATTACAGGCCTCAAACAGATGCCCTACATAGACCATCTCTAAAAACTCCAGCTTTACTCATAGGTTCATAGGTTCATAGGTAGGTACTAGGCTATCTGCCCAAGGACATTTATAAGCCTAGCCAGAGTGTGTCAGCTTTTGCCACCCCATTGATTAATTAACTGAGCCTCTATCAAGAAGAGCCAATGAAGTGATCCCAGGGGTGTATTTTGTGTTACCCTTCCACTCGTCAAGGTTTCTCTTGAAGAGTGTTAGTGAGGGGCTCTGCCTAATGTAGTTAGGAATTTTGTTCCAAAGCATGGGGAGTCTCTGTGACAGGAATCTATCCCTCCAGCATGTTCTATTTATTGTTGTGGCAAGGTTTAGCTCACTAGAGCGAGTGGCTCACAGTGACTTGGATTTCTTTAGGTGGAGCATGTCCATCAGTTCTGAGTTGGACATGGCTTTATAAGTCAGGCAGAGATCACCTCTGTGTAAGCAATATGCCACTGGGTTCAGCCAGTGTTTTTCCAGTTGGGCTGCATAGGACATATGTTTGAGGCCAGTAATGCTCTTGGTGAGGTACTTTTGTGGTCTTTCCAGCTGTTGGAAGTGTCTTGTGAGGTATATCCCAAATGGGGCATTGTATTCTATGATGGGTCTGATGAGTGACAAGTAGAGGGCCACTATAACCTCTTTATTTCTAGATGCAAACCCTTTAGTAATTAGATGGGCTACATAGAAGGATTTCCTAACTACTTTGGCAATAAGATTGTCAAATGAGAGATTACTATCTACCTGGGTCCCCAGATCTCTTATTACCTCTTTTGTATTAAGGGAGCTGCCACCTATGTGGTAATTCATGGGTGTTTTGTTTTTCCCAAATGGGATGACTATACATTTTTTGGCATTTAGCTTGAGACCATGACTTTGACACCAGGTGTCCATCTCAGTAAGGCTATTTTGGAGAATGTCTGTGTCAGCCGGAGAGTCAATTATGGCTCCCAGTTTGCAGTCATCAGCAAACTTGGTTAGCTATAGTCCTCCTGTGTTTGCCTGTACTTCTGAAAAGTATATGCCGAACAGTAGGGGTCCCAGGACTGAGCCTTGTGGGACACCACTTGTGACTGGTTTACAGTCGGACCTGGAGCCCCTTATTCTTACCGTGTGAGTTCTGTCTGTAAGCCAGTTGGCAACCCATCTTGTGACGTAGGGGTTTATTTTCAGGCTGGTGAGTTTTTCTATAATTCCCGAATGGGGAATGGTGTTAAAAGCCTTGGCAAGGTCAAGGTAGGCTGTGTGAACCACCTTCCCCTCATCTATGGCCTTGGTGACTGTCTCGAAGAAGTCAACCAGGTTTAGTACACATGATCTGCCCATAACAAAGCCAAACTGGATCGGTTCAAGTGTTTGGAGGTGCCCAATGTCTTTGTAAATGAATTCCATGATGATGCGCTCCATAGCCTTGCAGACCAGGCTAGTCAGGCTTATGGGGCAATAGTTACCAGGGTCAGTTGTGGCCCCTCCTTTGTGAAGTGGAATAACCATTGCTGTGCACCATTCTGTGGGCACTTAGCCTGTGGAGTGGCTGAGGTTGAACAATGTGTTTAGTTGGGGGGGGTTAGTTCGCTCTGTAGTTCGTGCAAGATGCAGCCTGGGACACCATCTGGCCCCATCGACATTGTGCTTTTGGCTTTTGAAAGGGCTGTTTTCACCTGTGCGTCTGTGATTTCCAGGACATTACACTTTTCCGGTATTGTTGTGGGCCCTTTTGGGGGTGAGAGAGGAGTGAAGTTTGCGCTGGATCTATTTGTCAGGATGTTGGCAATATCAGTAGGTTCAGAATATTTTGTGCTATTTTGCACTAGCTCAGAGTATATCTGCGAGTTGCCACTTAGATTCTTGACATAGCTAAAGAAGGCTTTGTGGTTATCTTTCTAATCCTTGGCAATTTGTCTTTCAAAGTTAGCCTTGGATGATTTTATGAAGGACCTTAGTTTCTTACTGATACGGATCAGGGATATATTGCCTTCTTGGGATTTGCTTTTTTTCTAAAATAGTTTCCTCCTTCTATTGTATAGCCTATTTATGGCAGGGGGTCCACCACACTGGTTTCCTTCTCTTAGGAGAGTGAGTCTTGGTTTTGCTAGGGATGGCACAATCCATGCATCCTTGTAGGTGCTCATAGAGTGCATTTGTAAAGGTTCCTGCATCTTGGACACTGTTATCCTTTAACGTGGAGGCTGTGAAACTTACCACCTCTGTCTTATGTAAGGTGAAGTTTGCTATAGAAAAGTTTTTCACTGTGATTTCCTTGGTTGGGGGTGGTGGTGTGGTGTGGACATCCAGAGTGATTAGTTTATGGTCTGATCTAACCAGTGACGGGTTGACCTCCGGTGTGGAACACCTGTCACCCATGTTGGTGATGACCAGGTCCAATATGTTTTCACCTCTGGTAGGGAAGTTTACCAGCTGATCCAGGGCATTTGAGTTGATAAATTCCATGTAGCGCTGGACCTGGGAGTTTTTACTTGAGTAGTTTTCCTAGTTAACGGTAGGGTAATTGAAATCGCCCGATATCAGGGTGTTCGGTAGGACCTTCATGTTTTCCAGTGTCTCCAGAAAGGCAGAGTGGTGGTTCTGGGTCATTGAATGGTGATCTGTAACAGGCCACTATTTGCATTGCAGATTTGCCTGATGTTAGTTGCACATGGATGATCTCAGAGGTATCATGCTGCCCATTAACCTGGAGGTGTAGGAATCCTTGATGAATATGGATACACCCCCTCCTTTTGTGTTTTAGTCCATGTTCTGTAGCCAAAATGTGTGGTATGAGTTGTAGCCCAGTAGTGCTGGGGTGCTCTGTGGAGTCTTGAACCAGGTTTCAGTTACTGCACAGATGTCGACATTCTCCATACTGAGGAGTGCTTTGAGCACGTGCATTTTGAGATTTAAACTCCTGGCATTGAGTAGCATAACCCTCATTTTTTATTTGTGCTGTTTACGGAGGTAGGTTTGACTTTTGAGCCTTGCCAAAAAAGGCCCTATGGGGGCAGAAAGAGCCTTGGCCAGTATTCGAAAGCCTAGTGGTGACAAGTGCAAGCAATCCCTTGCAAAGCAACGAGGCTTGTCGAGCATGTTATCCCAGGCTGACAGATACTGTATCCCCTTTGAATCACACCAGAAGCTTAGCCAATTATTGAAATTCATCATTTTTTTCTTTATACTGCGGTATAATTCTTGGTGAGGGCAGGATGCTACTCAGGGTCAGGGTCATACCCATCTGGGCTACATGATCAGAGAGCTCTTCTACATCTCTTTTCATGTAGTCCAGGGAGGTACGTCTCAGGTCATTCACACCAACATGAACAATGACAGAGTCATATTTGTACTTGTTCTGGAGTGCTTGTGTTATCTGGCGGATTCTGGCTCCCAACAGGCAGCTAACAGTAACCTTCTCCTTGTCTAGCCTAGTGAGTGGGACGTCAGTGTGCCTGACTATAGCGCCACCTATTACTAGTGTGTTAGGTATGCTATTTTGCCTTAAGGGCTGTGATTATGCGGCACACACTGAGTTTGTGTTTTATGTGTTGTCTGGTTTGTGACGGGAGGTGCAGGTTTTTTGAGTGTCTGCTTTGGAGGTCTCTGATGCTTTTGCAGGTTTTTATTTAGAGCCTCTGAGTATGATTTTGTGTATTTATGTGTATTTTTTGCCAGTGCTGGTTTAGTATGTCTATGTGAGGCTGGAGGTGTGGTGCAAGAGTTAACCTTCTCCTCATGACTGCCTGTTCCAGTCTTGGGTGGAAAGAGCTTACCCTCCAATTTAGCTATATAATTGCATCTCTCGCATATGTTAATTTTTTTTGTAGGAGGAGAGTGTTGTCTGTGTACATGAGGCAGTTGTAACATTCCCTCAGGATACCCGTGTTCACCAGCTGGACTGGAGAGTATACCTGAAATTGTCCTTTGGTCATGCCTGAATAGTAGGGTGAGCTGCTTTGTTGCTTGGTTGGTGAGAGGTGAATAATGAGCCTTGCCCTGCTGGGCAATCAAGTGTTGGGGTATATTAGTGCTTGCTATTAGGTCTGAGCAAGTGCTGGACTGTAGGATGCTTTTTAAGTGCTTAGGTTGAGAGGAGTTAGACTACTTTCAAGGGAAAAACTGAAGAGGAGACTTGGTGGAGCTGGGAATAATTTAGCCCTAGGTAACCGGCACTACCCGGACATGCAAAACCATGCAAACACGGTTTTTACAGCAGGGAAATGAAAGAGAGAGAAATTAGCCCAAAATGGCCTATAAACTACTAACTTCTGGGTTGGAACCACTCCTCCAGGGACAGATGGCTGCTCAAAGCTCCCTCTCTCACAGGTGAACAGAGAAACCTCCTTCTATCCAAGTAAGGTATGGGCAACTCAGAAACTTGTAAGACAGCCTTGAATTCAGCATTAGCCTGAAAACTGGACTATACTAGCTTAGAAATGTGGGAAACAAGGAAAAATATTTTTTGAAAAGATAAGGCAAAAACAGTAAAAAATACACAAAAAACAGCGTTAAACAACTACAGACAGTAAAAATGTGCTTAAAACAGCTTTAGATCACTACAAGCAATCAGAAAAGGCTTTTAAACAACTTACCCAATTAACCAGTAAACAAATCTCAAAACTGAGCCATGTTCCTGTAGTCTTCAATCAGACAAGTTCTATCTGCACACTCCTGCCACTGGGGTGCAGGGGAACCTTCTCCAAAAAAGAAGGCCTGGATTAGTGCTCAAGTTATACAAACAAAGCTAGATTCAGCATGCCTGAATCTAGTTTATGTGACAGCAAACAAGGCACACCAATTTCATTAAGAAACAGTTCAAATATGCAGACACTATAAGCCTCTAACCAGAAATTCCCAGCTCAGAAAGGCAGAGTCCAGCCTCTCCTCCCACAAGAGTGCAGACCACAGACATTCTTAATGTAAAATGACTGGCCTGAAGCCCAAGTACTTAAACCAGAACTAATACACTTTTAGAATAACAGACACTGGGCCTTCAATCAGCAGTTCCCAACTTCAAAGGATGTAAGCTACCTGTCCTGCCACAACAGTGCAGACCACAAACCTTCTTAATGTAAAACAACTGGTCTGAAGCGCAAGTGCTTAAACCAAAATGCTTAGAATGATAGCTACACTTTAATCAGGTTACTACCAAGCAGTAATAAATACAAGTGAATACTTTTAAAAAGGCCTGGATTAGTGCTCAAGTTATACAAACAAAGCTAGCTGCAGCAGGCCTGAATCTATTCTATGCTCCAGCAAACAAGGCACACCAATTTCAGTAAGAAACAGTTCACATATGCAGGCACTATAAGCATTTAACCAGAAATTCCTAGCTCAGAATGGCAGAGTCCAGTCTCTTCTCCCACAAGAGTGCAGACCATTGCATATTGCCTACTCAGAGGCGATCTCTGCCTAACATACAAAGCTATGTCAAACCCAGAGCTGTTGGACATGCTCCACTTAAAGAAATCCCAATCCCTCCAAGCTACACAGTCTAGGGACCTAAACCTTGTCACCACAATAAACAGAACATGCTGGAGGGATAGATTCCTGTCCCAGAGACTTCCCATACTCTGAAACAAACTACCTATCTATATCAAACAAAGCTCTTCAATAGCACTTTTCAAGAAAAATCTTGATGATTGGATGGGAAATAGGAAATTCACCCGGGGATCACTTCTGTGGCTCTGCTTGACAGGGGCACAGGAAAATAATTTTCTTGGGTGGTGAAAGCCAGGGTACCTTTTTGGCTAAGCGTATATAGGCCCTAGGGCCAATAGCCTATTACCTACCTATGAACCTATATATATATATATATATATATATATATATATATATATATATATATATATATATATATATATATATATATATATATATATATATATATATATATATATATATATATATATCATTATACTGATAAACCAATCAATATAGAACATTTTTCTTTATTTCAAAAAGGATTAAAGTTTGTTCCCTCAAAGAATTTTAAAGTGCTGGTCTCCTTGGTTGAGCTCAAGCTCTTTACCAAGAAATTGAACTTAGCAAATTCCTTTGAAGGCAAAAGTGGTGGGCAACTTCACATGTATACTAGGGTGGAATCAGTTAAGAAAAGGAGCAATTTTAATACACCACTGCATCCAATAAGTCTTGTCTTTAAGAAAGCAGTAACTGAGGATATTTATAATTTACAGGTTAATAGGAAGAATTATACATATCACACCAACTTAAATAAAAATTAAAGGAATTTATTTGATTTATTGCAACATGATAAGTCCATCTGCATTTGAAGCCTGACAAGGGCAGTGGTACCATCCTTTTTTATTCTACTGAATATTCAAATCTGATATCTACTATTCTTAATGATACTAATACTTATTCATCAGTATCTACTGAGATTTACAACACCTTAAAAGTTGAAAAGCCAATTGTTTCAGTTATATTTGGCATCCCTAAAATTCACAAGTATATACTTAAACCTCCCTTTAGACCCATAGTAGCTGCCCAGGGTCTAAAACTTATCCCCTGGCAGTGTGTGTGGACTAGTGGTTGAAATCTATACATAATATTGTTCCACACTTAATTATTGATTCCTGGGATTTTTTTAGGAATTTGAAAAGTTATTTATGAAGAAAAGACTTAATCCTCCTTACTATACATGTAATAGACCTATTCACTCTTGTTTCTAAAGATAAAGGGTTAGAATCCTTTCATAATAGCATCGTCCAGTATACCTCCTTCACAAATGACAAAATCAATTTAATAGCAGAGTTGATGGCAATGGTTTTGGAAACTAATTTTCCTATTTTTTAAAAGAAAACTATTTAAACAAACTAGGGGTGTGGCTATGGGTACTTCCCGTGCCCCTATTTACACCAATCTAGTATTACTGGACTGGAAGAGAAGACATGTTTTCAATTTTTTTTTTCATAATGTACGGTTATACATAAAAAATGTGATGCCATTTTTATTTTTTGGAGTGGTCCAGAACATAATATACCTTAGGTCATTGACTACTTGAATTCAACTTCCGATTAAGATTTACTTATAATTCACAATCTCTCACCTCTCCCCAAAACCTTAGAGAAATGTGTTCATAAGCAAATTCTACAATATCTCTTACAAGAAAACCTACTCATCCCCACACAACATGGCTTTCATCCAAAACACAGCACCTCCAACGCTCTTATATCCTTCAATAACTCTATATCACAAGCTAGGTACAACAACAAACTTGTTTCTACCCTATTCCTTTACCTTTCTAAAGCTTTTGATACCATATCTCACTCTCTGCTTCTGACATCTCTCGGAAATTAATCTGTCCCCTTCAACCACCACCTGGTTTGCAAGTTACCTCTCAGATCGGCAATAGTCTGTTAGATGGCCCTCTACTACATCACTTGCCCTACCTACCAAAATGGGAGTTCCCCAAGGGTATATCCTCGGCCCTCTCCTGTTCAAGATTTTTACTAATCAACTGCATACTTCCTGTCATCAGTCATCCTGATGATTCCACTGCCATTACTGTAGCTGACACCCTCACAAACCTAAATGCTCTCATGCAAAAATCCTTCCAATTGATCAAAAACTGGCTCACTCAGAATCAGCTGATTCTGAACCCCCCCCCCAAAAAAAACTAAACTTCTGCTTTTCACCCCAAAACTCTAAACCACCTCAAATCTTCCTTATCTATCTCTTCCCTTGACAATACACCTATCTCAGTCAAGTCTTACACCAAGCTTCTGGGGGTCATCATAGATGACCAACTCAAATTTGATCTACATATCACCAATAACATTAAAAAAACATCAAAAACTCAGACTTCTGTATCATAATAAAACATTTTTCACCACTAGTTCCAAAATCTCACTATCCCATGAATACCTCCTTCCAAGCCTTTTCTATGGTTCTCAAATTCTCATATACCTACAATCCTCAATCCTGTCTAAACTAAAATCTACTTACAACAAAATTAATAGATTTGCAGCAAGTCAAACCTACCACACTCACCACTGCCTTGTCCTCAAAAGCCTTAGCTGGTTAGAATTTCCCCACCAACCTCTCCTATCTTAGCTTCAAATCTTATATTCTATTTTTTACCAGTCATCCTCTTGCCCTGACCTGGCCTCACTAGTCTCCTACTATATTCCCCCAAGACCTCTATGAAATTCTGAACAAAACCTTCTCAATATCTACAAACCCAAAAGCAAAACTGGGCAAAACATGTATAGCTACTCTCCCACCAAAGCTTGGAAAAGACTTCCACTACACATCAGAAATATTACTCACTCAAAAAGATTCAAAATTGCTCTCAAAAACCTTCTAATCAGTACTTGGCTCTGTCACTGTACCCACTCACCATGACAGGCTCCTTGTCTCCTTCATGCTTCCTCTCATCAATTCTCATCTCTTCCTCTCATGTTCATCTTTCTCCTCGAAAATCAACCCCCTACTTCTACCAGACTTACAGTAACTTCATCTTCTACTCTCTGGTCTCTACTCACCTAACCACTTATTCCTTCTTTTACTTGAACTTCTTCTACAACTTCTGGTACCATTAGGCACACATATTTGTCTTTGCGCCATTCAAAGCGCCATGGTAAAGGCTTGTTTATAACTGCTGATGTACAAAGGATTATACCCTTTATTTGTGTTACAGTCAAACTCTTGTATTTGCTATTGTACCACTCAAAGTGCTGTGCTATATGCCTGTATATAACTTCTTATGTACATATGTTTCCACTTAGGATTTGTTTATACTACTTGTCATCCACTCTCTCAAAACAAAAGCTTAATGAAGGGACAATGTATCTGTACTATGAGAATGCCATCACATCCTGAGGACTAACAGACTGAACTGGATAAAGTTGTTAGCACATTTGTGGCTAGAGGTTATCCTTTTTAAATGGTATATGAAATTAGACAACATGTTCTATCTGAGTGGGGAGTTAGATATAGACCACTTTTAAGAATAGGACTATCCCTTGAGGCTCAGTCCCCAGTACAAGCTAATTTTGAAAAAAAAGCTTTAGTGGTCCAGTATAGCCCCCAGTCTGAGGAAATTAAGAACATCATTAGAAAGAATTGGAACATCCTAAAGGGTAGTCTCACTACTATAGATCTCTTAGGTGGTGAACCACTCTTTATTTATAAAACAGGTTACAACATGAAAAATCTTTTTGAAGGTGGGCTTAACTACAGTAAGGTTGCCACCTGTCCTGTTGTCAGCATGACACTTATGGGTTGAGCTGCCTCATCCCATTGCCTGCTGTGCAAAGTAGTGGGACTTGAAAAGTCCCGCTTTTCAATCGTACTGAATTGCCGTGGAAACGCCACAATTACTTCCAGCTTTTCCATGACAATTCAGTTACGTCACCAACATGGACCTGCAGGCAATGTTGCTGCCTGTTAGGTACGGGTGCTTTAATTCATGCAGCAATTGGCTGCAATTCATGAAAGGGGTGGGGATTGGGGGCAAGAAGTGCCCTGCAAAGATTATGGCTGTAGGAGTGCTTGTTTCTACAGCCGCTAAAAAAATGACCGGGATTTGTTTTTTGTTTTTTTTCTAATGAGCCAGCCATCCATCCAGCCAGCCAGCCATCTATCCAGTCAGCTAGTCATCCATCCAGCCACTAAGCCATCCAGTCATCCAGCCAGCCAGCCATCCATTCATCCAATCAGCCAGCCAGCCATCAATTCATACATCCAGCCAGCCAGCCAGCCATTTATTCATTCATTCATCCAGCCAGCCAGCCAGCCAGCCATTCATACATTCATGCAGCCAGCCATCCATTCATGCAGCCAGACATCCATCCAGCCAGCCAACCATTCATTCAGCCATCCATCCATTCATGCAGCCAGCCAGCCATCCATCCATTCATGCAGCCAGCCATCCATTCATGTAGCCAGCCATCCATCCAGCCAGGCATCCATTCATTCAGTCATTCATCCATCCAGCTGCTACTCCCACCAACCAGCTAGCCACTCCAGCAGCCAACCAGCCAGTCAGCTAGCCACTCCAGCAGCTGGCCAGCTAGCCACTCCAGCAGCCAGCCAACCAGCAACTCCAGCAGCCAGCTAGGCAGCTAGCTAGCCACTCCAGCACCCATCCATCGTAACCCATAATAGCATTTCCTTCACCACTCCTGTGGTGAAGTCATGGTAGAGGGTGTGACCAGTGTAATATTGGCCACACCCCCATGTCCCATTTTGGCCCGCTTAAAAGGTGGCAACCTTAAACTACAGTAGTTTCCCAGATATGATTACAAATGTTACAATTAAATGTGGCATGTGTAATCAGTGCTCATATATTTTGGAGGACAAAACTCTGATTTTTGAAAATAGTGTCCACACACAAGTAATGTTTAGTAAAGATAATTGTCCTTCAAAATTTTAGTTTATTTAGCCAAATACTCAGGATGCCCTGCATTTTATGTTGGGAAAACTAGAGTTTTTTCAAGCGACTATATGAACAGAATTATGATATTAAGAAAAATGAAAATAATGCATTGTTTAAACATTGCACCTTTTGCCAGTTTTTTTTAATAAATTTAAGTTGCTATTCTCAAACAAATTAAACCTAACCTCTGGTAGATGATATGAAGCTTTCTTTAGAAAACAAAGAGTTGAGGTGGAAACTTAGTTTGCAAGCAGCTAATTTCCCAGGTATTAATGAGCATGTGTCTATTCAGTCCATATTATTGTTGAGGTCAGCTAAATTGTTGATTATAATAATGAAGTTATATATAGGTTGTCTATTTGCCTTTTTTATACATCTCTGTTTTTATAAATCTGTTTTCATTTTTTTCTTAACATTTTCCTTGAGAATTCATCATATTTATTTATTTATTTTCAGTATGATGACCAGGGAAGTTCACTGGGCCAAGAAGAGCCCATTTTCAGTGGAGGCCCAGGGAGAAAAGCTCCAGTGACTAGAATAAAGATATAAAAATGAAGAAGACATCAGCAGCATGCAAACTATACAATCTTAAAAAGTCATTTAGAGAATGTAAAATCTTGCAAACTATAGAATCTTAAAGTAATTTACAAAATGTAATCTCTTGTAAATAAAGAAATTGCTGAAAGTTAAATATTAAAGCATGCAGTAAATTTAAAAGAGGAATTATATCACATCAACCAGGGGAAAGACTGTGAGTGCAGTATAGCTGTAGGAGTAGGTTAGCAATGTTTAGTGCAATCAGAGAACACTAGTAGAGAGGCTAGAAGATTTGATGGAGATGTTAGAAGGACTTCAGCTGGAAGAGAACATGAGCATTCCCACTATGAAGAAAGGTAGGCGTAGAGGAGGGATTTGAAATTAGAGTGGTTATGAGTATTTTGGAGGGAGGAAATGAGTTCCATAGTTTAGCTAAGGAGCAAGACAGCAGAAGGTGACCTGAGGGCCGTAAAAGTTTGTAAATTTTAAGGAGGTTCTGATTTTCTGGTCTAAGTGAGTGATTGGGAATATAGGGGGTTAAGGTAGTGGAGAGAGAGAGACAGATGGATGGCTTGAATATGAGCTTGTGTGCAGTGGTAAGTTTAAGGAGAGTCAGATAGTTAGGAAGCTCAAGCCATTGCAGAAAGTGGAGGGAGATGCAGTGATGGGAGGATTTTTTAGAGTTGGTGGCAAACTTGCAAATTTTGTTGTAGCAGGCTTCCAGTTTGGTTTGTAAACTGAGCTGAAGATTAGTGAACAGAGGAGCTCCATACATGAGAGAGGGGAGTCAGTATGAGGAGGCTAAGGTCCGTCTGGTGGAGGGAGTGAGGTAGCAGTTATACCTATATAGGAGTCCTAATTTTTGGTGTTTTTTTTATGTTGGTTTGGATGCGGATATTGAATGTTAGTTGTTCATCAATAATGGCATTGAGCAGTTTAGTGTGAGGCAAAATTTTGATGGGGATATTATTCTGACTTATTATTTTGAAGGAGTTTTTATCAATGGTAGAGTGTTTGGATGAAGAGAAGATCATTAATTTAGTTTTGATAGAGTTTAGGGCAAAGTGCTTGTTTTGCATCCAGGTTACAGTACTTGAGAAGGCTGATTGGGTTTTCTGCATAAGGTTAGAAGGGGTGTCAGCTGGACAGATGATTGTTAATCATCAGCATACTGGATTAGTGTGGTATCAGAAATGGAGTGGTGAAAGTTATTAATGAATATCTAGAAATGTAAGAAGCCAAGGACAGAATCTTGGAGTACACCAATAGGGGTGTGAAGGAAAGATGAGGTGGAATGTTTCATTTAACAGCTTGTTGTGTTTCTGAGAGGTAGCTAGTGAACCAGGCTACGGTGGAAGGAAAGAGATTAAGGGATGAAAGTTAAAATAGGAGTATTTGGTGGCAGACAGTGTCAAAGGTGTTGGAGAGGTCTAGGAAAAGGGTAGATATGATTTTACCAGAGTCACATTAATGGTTAATGGTCTCAAGGAAGGAGAGTAGGGCAGTGATGGTGCTGTGGCCAGGATGGAATCCATGCTGTGTTGGGTAAGGACGTTAGTATGAGTTATAAATGGCATCAGTTGAGAATGAATACATTTTTTGAGGATTTTTGAGAGTGGAGAAAGAATGGCAATAGGCTGGAAGTCAGTGGTGTCAGTGTTTTTACCACCTTTGTAAAGTAGTCATATTTTGTTATATTACCTTTTAAGTATGTACTTTTTTGTATTACAGCTGGCAGTTTGTTTTTGTTAAGTAGCATGCCTTTAAACATTCCAGTTTAAATTATTTAATTAAGTAATTAATGAGTTTATTTAAAGGATTGTTTTGTGATTTGTGGCATTCTGATGAAGTACTGCTTGTGTAAGGATGAAAGCGCTCAATGAACTTCTATCTTTATGGAATATTCATTGGACCCTGGTTCTTAGTGTTGCTGGTTTACTGGTCTTAGCTGGTGTTGTAGTGCTACACTTTCAACTTGTTTATTGCTTTATAATATCTTTGTCTAACTGTAACTGTAGAACAGAGCATGTGTGTGTAACTTTAAGAACCATTTCCAGATGTAGGCACATGCATATAAATAGTGAGCATGTGCATGTAGCAGTGCCATTTTGAGAGAAAAGCCAGAGTGTTAACATGCATGAGTGTGGTAGTTAGTCTGTTTATAAGTTTACTTAAGTTTAAGCTACTAAGCCTCAACCCAGATGTGTTTGTCTGTAATAAAGCTGTTTGAACCGACACAGCTGTTCATCTGTTTTATCCTGACCAGACGAGCAACAGCAACCATATTATGTCAATGTGGAGCTTTTCTCCCCAAGCATCCACTGAAAATGGAAGATTATCTCAGTCTGACTTTCCCATAAACAAATGTCAAATAAATAAATATTTAAAAGTGTTAATGTATGAAATTGCAAATTTGTAAATGTTAAAGCTAAATGAACACAGAATTTAATGGGAGAAGCAATTTAATATTATCCATTTTATTACAAATGTTAGTAAGCAATAGATCCAAAGTGTCATTATTTTGAGAAGAAAACTCAGTCATCTGGACCTTATCTCTCTCTGTCATTAAGTCATAAAATTTATGTTTAGTTGGTGAACTACATGTACATATCAGGAAATATTAGGAAATTTAAAGACATCTGGGTTATCAAGTTTTTAAAATTCCATTTGGCAACCAATTGTAAATATTGGGATAACTGCTCAGTGTTCATTCTTGGGCTGTGATAACTGTAAATGCTGTGTGAACTAGTATTACTGAAAAATCCCTAGAGGTTGAGTGGCAAGAAACTGTGTATCAATATTATTTTATCCTAATTATAAGGGGATGGAATTGTGAACAAAAAGAATAATCCCACCTCCAGAAGAGCCAGTTCTTATGCATTCATATTTGTGAGTCACAGTATTGTTATGCCATAGTAATCGCTATCATAGAAATTTGTCTGACTATTTATAGCTGATAGTTCTCCAATCTCATCTGTAAGACTGCAGACATTAGTGTAGTCAAGTTTTACTGCTTTGGTTAGCCTATTCTCCTTTTCACATCTTTTGACAGATTTTATTTTAAGCAAATGTTATTAGATCAGAACATTTCTTACTTAATAATTCACCATCTTTGAAACTAGGGTAAAAGTTGTCCCTATGAAATAATTCATGTTTGCCCAAATATTCATTTCAGGATCTAATCAGCTCAGTTTCTTTATTCTGTCAAAAATCATTTAGCTGTTTGCAGTATAAACTGCTTGTTCATCATTATGTAAATTAAAGGGGAGTAGAATTTCACTGAACAGATATCTTCTGTATAGGTATAATGTAATTTGAATATCTTTTCAATTTGTTGATACATATGATGCAAAAGTGTTACATACAACTCATTTACCTTAGCATGAAACACAAAATATCAGAAGACCATGTGCTGTTTATCATCTTATTTTAATACATCATAAATATCTCTTAGTTTTGCCACACTAAGCCTGGAGACAGTACTTTTTCACTAGTAAAAACCTTGCTTGGCATTCCATGCCATCATTCTCTTTCTCTCAGTCTAGCCAATGTCCGGTGATTTGCATGGGGGGATAATTCTTGTTATATTTAAACTGAATTAAGCTGTTTAAAAATATTGCAAGTAAGTTTTTTTTTTCTTTTTTTTTCTTGGACAACGTGCTTGCTATTCCAAATTGTACACTCTCATTCTAAACAAAGTATGATATTTAGCTGTAATATAATGAACTCTGAACTTACATTTGGGGAAACAACTTATTATAAGAGTGGTGAGATTACTGGTGGAATGTCTAGATATTCTGTAATTAGTTAATCATTATTGTAATCAGCATGGGTATTTTTTATTTGACTGCATCATCATGACCTTTTAATGCTGATGCCAAGGCTCAAATGTCACATATGCTGAAATTACTAATACTATAGCAATGACTATGCAAAAGGTTCTTATGTATTATACATTGTTTATGTGATAATTGAGATTGTTTTGATTTACTTACTGCTTAATTTTGGGGCTATTTGAATCTGATAATGTGTAGACGTTTATGTTTCATTGAAGAGCACTACCTTGCATCACTATGTTACTTCTAGTGTCACAATGCAGCTGTTTGTTTAGTTTATTTCCTCTATTCTTCCTTGTCTAGCCCCCCTCCCACTGGTGAATTTCATGACAACTGCTTGTCCCTTGTTTCCAGTAACCTAACTTACATTTCTTTTGCACTCTTTTTATATATTTATTTACAGGGCAATATCTGTACTGCTGCATAACCCACCAACTGTAATTTGCATAAACTATGCACTTATTCTTCTGCCTTCAGCTCCTGTGCCACCAAACAATCGACTCTCCAGCTGCCCTTCCTTCAAACATAAATAACAGGCAATTTGTATTTTTTTCTACCCTAAGTTGTAAAGCATTACTTGTAAAAAATTCCCAATATTAGCTGCACATCACGGAGGCACAGCTATTCTGTTGCTCTATCTCACTCTCTGCTCCAGTCCCTCCAATCTGTATTTTGTACTTACCAGAGCCTTTAGTACAGCATACGGCATTTTTTTCTTTTTGTCTGTTTAAACAAAAGACATTACTGTTTATTTTCTCAAAGAGCCCTGGATCGACACTTAATGAAATATTCGTAAAATGAACAGAAGCATAAATACTGACTCATGGAACAGTATATACCTGTGCTCATGATGTTTTAAAAAATGAAAAAATCATTTTACATCCATGTAACACCTTTTTCTAGCTAATAAGGACATTTTGACTTACTGATACAACTTTTCAAAGTCTCCCATATAGCATCCAAGGTCTAGCCTGCTCCGTTCACCCTCACTCTGCTTGGGCTCACTCTCCTCCTCTACCCTGCCCCATTCCCACACCTCCCCAAATCAATTACATTTATAGTCACCTAACCCCTCCCACTCAGCAACAATGACCAGTCATTACAAGACTTTAATTATCATCGCATGAAACCCTCTCTAGTGCCATCCACTCAATAATTATTGGGCTGGCACTATACCTGTTCACCACAGTGCAACCAGTATCTCCATTAGCTATCACAAACACATCTCTAAACTACTACATACTCTTGTTACCATAGCTTCTAAACTATGATAAGCGGAGACATCCATCCAAATCCAGGTCCCAAAACATCCATCCCACTAACAAACAATCCCTCCCCTCTGTCCCATAATACAATTTGCCTACCTCACAAAGATTCAGATCTACAAATTCTCAACTTAAACCTCAGAAGTATTGTTAATAAGGTTCAGGAACACATTAACAATAATGAGATAATTCTTCCTGGGTACAACATTCTTAGACTAGACAGAAAAGGGAAAAAAGGTGGAGGAGTAGCCATAATGTTCAAAAACAACCTTACAGTGCAACCGGTAAATCTAACGCCACCATCTTTTGACATCACTGAAATACTATTTAGCAAACTCCAAATCAACTCAAACAAACACCTAATTATAATAGCTACCTACATACATCCCACCAAGAAACAACCTGACTACTATAGAACATATGTTCCACTGGATATCAAAAACAATTTCTCAAGAAACCATAATTATGGGTGATTTCAGTATAGACAGGCTCTCATGTAATTCCCAAACCCCCAGCAAACATATCAACCTCTACACACAAATTATCTGAACCCCTACTAGAATAGACAAAAAAAATCAAACAAGCAAACTATCTTAGATTGGACACTGACAAAGAAACCCTTTCACTCACAACACTTTGGCTGTCTCCCTGGCAACTTTAGTGATCACATACCAACCTATCTACTTAGGCGATGTATAAACCCACTCAAGCATATCAACTATTGACAAATCCACAATAAGAAAAACGTCAGTGCTCAAACGATGATATCCAGTTTCAAAAAATTCAACGGGACCCCCCCCCCCCTTAAGACCATGCCCCTAGGTTTAGCAGTAGAATACTTCAATGAAAATTTCTTCACAATCCTTAATAATATTGCCCCACCTAGAACAATGCGCATCAAAGAAAATTATATCCCATGGCTAACCAATGAAACAATAATCCTCTTTAAACTTAGAGACAAAGCCTGGAACCTATAGTATGCTAACACATCTCAGCCAAATTGCTTAAAACTCAGAAACAAAGCCAAATCAAATAAGACAAAAAAGAAATACTATGTTAATATACAAGAGAAACACCAACGAAATCCCCCAAATTTTGGTCAGTAGCTAAAAAGATACTCAATCCAAAACAAGCATCAACCTCAGCCCCATCCACACCAAACAACCTAGCCACCACCGCTGAACATTTTAACAAATATTTTACTGAGAGTATCCTTGCACTCATCAAAAATAGTTGCCTTAATCAATCAAATGCACCTATTACAACTGACAATAATGATAACTCCTTCACCTTCCAAACCATTCCCACAAGCACCATCTAAAAATACTTAGTAAACCAAAACAAGCAACAATAGCAACCAATAACCTGCTAGCTAATTTTTTAAAAATATAACTTCAAGCAATTGCATATCCAGTCTCAATACTTCTTAATCACTCCATCTGTGAACAATAAGTCACACAGATCTGGGAAATATCACACATAATCCCACTTCACAAAGGTGACAACTCAACTGAACTCTCAAATTATCAAATTATAGACCCATTGCCATTCTATCTCAACTATCTAAAATATTAAAAAGATTCATGCACTCACAACTTCTCCAATATCTCACAAATAACAGGCTTCTAGTCAATTTTCAACATGGATTTAGACCTAACCACAGCACCACAAATGCCCTCTTAAGTTTTTCCAACACCATTAATCAATATAGAAATGAACATAAAATAGTCTCATCAGTGTTTCTTGATATGTCCAAAGCCTTCAACACTATAACCCAACCCAAGCTACTTACTGATCTCAATAATCTAAATCTTAGTCCTCTGCTATCACCTGGTTCCAAAGTTACCTAACAGGGCAGCATCAAGCTGTGAAATGGTGACAAGATCTCTCCCTCCCTACTCCCTGTCACAATAGGTGCCCCACAAGGATCCATACTCAGTGCCCTACTCTTCAGTATATTTACCAACAATCTTAGCTTGGCCACATCTCTAGTCTCTATGATCCAATATGCCGATGACTCTACTCTCATATGCATTGCCCCTACCCTATGGCAGCTCTAAGATTTTACACAAAAATACTTAGCTGCGATTAAATCATGGCTCTCAGACTCTCATCTCACTCTTAAGCACAGCAAAACAAAACTTATGATCTTCCACCCCAAAAGAGCACCAGACCCCCCACACACACATTTTCCATCACAGACACAGACAAATAAGATACAAGATAATCCACAGACAGGAGGAACCGAACCAAAAAGCACAAAGCGCAGCTTTATTGAACAACAAACAGGTCAATAAATCAAGTGCTTTCACCAGGCAAATACCTGGCTTTCTCAAGATAAAAAGTAGTGTGACTGAAAAGTTTAAATACCTAAGCATCTGATCACATGGTACTTAATTAGTTCAACAAACATCCACTTAAGAAGGCAGTTAATTAGTAACTAAACTCAGTGAGTGAAAAGTATGCATATGAAAATGCAGAATAAAAGTTCAAATAGTGAAAACACTAAAAAATCATTTAAAAATCATTTAAAAATCATTTAAAAATGATGTACAAATGTGTGCATAAAAAATCACAAATGTGTAAGATAAAAGACATTTACTAATTGTAACAAGAAAATCATAGCCTAGCCCTTCTCAGCTTTAGTACACTGGATATATTAATGGCCTCATTGAGACCAGGGGATTTTGCAGCATTAAGTCTAAGCTGCCATAAAAGTTCTTTATATTCAAGGCGGGCTTCCCAGTAACCTCCTCTGGCATCCTGGGTTACCTGTTCAAGAACCATAAACTTAAGTTTCATGTTAGGGCAAGAAGCAAGATGTTTAAAAAAAGCATTAGTGTCCTTCTTTTTTGTAATGTCATATTGATGTTCATAAATTCATTTTCTAAGGGGTCTCTCAGTCTTCCATATGTAGAAACTGCAACATTCTGTGCATAATCCTAAGTACATCACCCCTTTTGCTCTGCAGTTGTAATATCGGTCAGCGTCAAATCTAAATTTTCTAGATGGAAGATAAAAAGAACTATCATTCATGATAAAGGAACACTGCTTGCATGCCCCACATTTATAGGTACCAAGTTTAGGAGAACAATGCCTTGAATCTGATAGATGCTTTCTTTCAAATAACCCTTTTAGGTTAATATCCCTTCTAGTCACAAATTTGGGACGTTCCTGGATTATCCCTTTAAAGTCATCATGTAGTGTCAAAAGTGGCCAGTGTTTAAGCACTGTGTGTTCCACCAGTTGGGAATCCTGTGAAAATGTGTGAATAAAACTATTATGCAAGTTAAAGTATTCCAAATTCTCAAACTGCTCAACTTGCTGAAAGCCACTACCTAACAGCGGAAAATACTTGGTTTGTCTATTATCTGTCACTTCTTGGGCCATGTTGTTAACAAAGGAGGCAGGGTAACCTCTTTCTAAAAAAAGTTTTTTTAAAAACTCAACTTCTTCAAGAAAATATTCATCAGTGCTAGACATCTTAGATGCACGAATGAATTGCCCCTTAACCAAGCCCTTCTTTTGATGAAATGGGTGACAACTGTCAAAATGAAGGTATGAATTAGAAAAGGTGGCTTTCCTAAATACCTCGGATTTAAAGGTGTGATTACAGTAGTCCTTCTGTATTGATATATCCAGGTAGTTCAGTATGTCCTTACTAACATTATAAGTGAAAGATTGAAAGTGTGTGGTAGAATTAATATAACTCATGAACTCAAGAAAGTTGCTCAGGGTTCCTTTCCACAATAGGCAGATGTCATCAAGGTATCACTTATAATGGACTATGTATTGTACCCAATGTGTGGAAAATATAAAATTGTTCTCCCAGTAATGCAAAACTATCTTGGGGTATAATGAGGCACATGCAGCGCCCATCGCAACCCCCTTTTTCTGTTTAAACAGTTCTCCATTGAAAAAAAGAAAATTATTATCGAGAACAGTTTCCATAAACTCAACAATTAAGCTGATTGTGTTGGAACTAAGGCCGGATTCAGAGGCCAAAACTTCATTGAACCACTCTAATCCAATAGAGTGTGGGATGCTGGGGAACAATTCTACAATATCAATGGTTGTCATAAGTAAATCAGGATGAAATAACCTAATTTCTAAACCCTTGAGAAAATCCCAAGAATCCTTGCATACATGCTGTAGCGTAGAAGAGAATTTCTTTGCAATGTGGTCAATAAACTTGCTCAATGGTTCAGTGATACCTCCAGCCCCCGAGACAATAGGTCTAAATCTCATGGGGTCTAAACCTTTATGGGTTTTGGGTATTCCAAAAATTACCGGGGTCCTAGGTTTATTGATGTGTAAATAGTTGTATAACCTTTCGTTAATAACTCCCTGTAATAGGTGGTCCGATAACAAAAAATTGATCTTGGAATAGGCTAAATTTAACTTGTTCCTAGAAATCAATTCATACTGCTCAGGATCCTGCAACATGTTGTGGAGGTAGGTGTCATATGCAAAATTATACATCAGGACCACCCCCCCCCTCCCTTGTCGGGTTTCATCACCCTAACACCGTCCTGAATAAGGGACTTAATTAAATGCTGTGACTTAGAGTCCAAATTATTAGATGGAGAATGTGTTCTGCTAAAACACTGCTTTCTTAAATCCATTTCCACCACCTCCTCAAAAACCTTAAGAGAGGGGTGTAGAGGGAGATTGTAGGTACTAGCCCTTGCTAGCTCTTCTTTTGTGTGTGGTTGTCCCTTAAATTGTAATGCTAGATTTAAATGTCTGACAAATAACTTTAAATCCACTAAAGCATCAGTCAACTTTAAGGGGCGTAGTGGAACAAACTTGAAACCTTTAGTAAAAAGCTCAAAATAATCCGAAGTTATTACTAAATCAGTAAAATTAAATATAGTAAAATTATCTTTTTTTATTATAGTGTACTTGTTGTCAGATGATTCAAGTAGTAAGTCAGAAGGTTCAAATCCTAGCATGTTACCTATCTGCGCCCCCTGTTCCATCCTTGCCGCTGGTTGGTGATGTCCCTGCCCCCTGGTCTGCCCGGGGGATAGTGAAAATCCTGAAAGCTGTTATTAGTGGTCTTCTGAGCTAATCTTTCACTTCTCCTAGGAAAATCAGTTGTTGGGGTACCCTGAGCATCTACAGTGTCATAGTTGTTAGCACCAACCTCTTTGGTGTTAAATTTACCCTTGCCAGGACCCGGATAAGCCCTTCCGTCCCTGTATTCAATGAGATCACATTCAAGCTTTCTTATTTTCCTATTAACTATTTTAACACAGTATTGATAAACTTCATCAAAAATATTATCATAATTCCTTTTAATACTTAAAAAGTTCTTATTTTTAACAACAGAATTATTTAATGTATTCACTTCCTTTAACAAAATATCGGCTTTCGCCTCATAATCCTCAATCATAAAATTCAACATTTCTAAGCCGACTTTATCAAACAAAACAACCAATTTGTTGTACAGTTCAGAGCCAGGGAGAGCACTATTTGGAAATTTGTAGCAACATAGTCCTTTCGGAACACGTTGCACCCGAACACATTCTTTAAGATAATCTATTTCCAACTGCATACTTTTATAAGCATATAGCTTGTCACTTAAATTATTAAATTCGTTCTCTGCACCAACATGAGAATTTGTTGTAGTTAAGACAGTACCTTGTTTAAAAAGAAATGTCTGCTCAGTCCAGGCACTAAAACTAAAATCTTTTTTAGAAGATGCCAAACTGGTAGCATAGTTGGTGTGTTTACTTCCGGACTTCTCCTGTAGATCGGTATTGCCCAATAAGATCTCGCCAGGAAGTTCCGTTTGCAGTAAACCATTCAATCCTTGTTTCGGTGATAATGTAGATTTCTTCCTACAATCTAATTGCTGATTGCCAGGAGGTATACTAGCAGGATCGTTGGAACCCAGATTCAGTGAATTGTTTAACTGAGTCAACAAAAACAGCACCTGCTTAAACTCCCCACGTGTTACCAGAGCTTCATCTGATTCACATCTAAGTAGAAGTGGTGTCTCCTGAAAATTGGTCTGGTCCAATCCTTCAGCCATGGAAATGTAAACCAAGAAATAACTTCCAAGAAACCAAGGCAAATAAGATAAAAGATAATCCACAGACAGGAAGAACCGAACCAAAAAGCACAAAGTGCAGCTTTATTGAACAACAAACAGACACAGACAACACAATTATCTTACCACAATCCCAGACAAAACTATTGGGAGCAGTAACTGACAATAACATGAGAGTCAGCCAACACATATTACAAACAATCAAGAAAGTTTATAAAAAATTGGGTACCCTCTATCCCAACAAAAAATTCCTAACCAATAGTACTAGGGTAGCTATTGCCAGAACTAACTTTCTATCAATACTCCTTTATGCCTCTCCACTACTTATTAACCTCAAGAAATCAGACCTTGAAAAACTTGAAATATGCTATAATAAGATTGCAAAGTTTGCCACAGACTCAGCACATAGGTCACACCATTGCGTAGCTCTTAAAGAACTCTCCTGGTTAGAATTACCTCAGATAATATCCTAGAATCAATTGACAATGGCAAATACAATACTTCACCAACCCAGAAAAACACCATCTATCCAGAACATAATGCTATCTTACTCCAACAACCGTACACTACGCGCCACCAACAAGTCTTTGCTAACAGTAATAAGGGCTACTAATACTACAGAAAAACAGTCTAGTCCAGTCATGTAGCAAAAGTCTGGAACACTCTTCCAGACTCTAACAGATTTATAACAAATGCTACTCATTTAAAAAAGCTACTTAAAAATCACCTAACTTACTTTTGGCTCTGCGCATGTAATACCCCAGGTTAGCCTTCAAGATATAAAATACTATCTCTAGACCCTGTTTCTTTTAAAACATTGCACCAAACTCGACACAATATTGCTCTGCTTATATTTCACTCACTTTTCTAAAACCACTAACACCCCCATCTATAATCAATTCCTAGAACTAACCACCTAAACAGCTTACCATCTTCCTTACTTAAATATACTCAAATCCAAGCTACTTTAAATGTTGATCATTAAAAAAAAGACAAAAACTGTAAAATCTTACATGCTTAACTCTATAAATGTCTGCTAGCATTGTGTTTTAATGCTGTACTTATCTTTTGTAAGTGCTTTTCTTTTGTACTGTTCTACTGTCAATCAAACTTCATTACCCAATCTTGTACATTATCTTTGTATAATTATAACATATACAAAAACTATAAGCATGCCATGTTCTGTCTAAGTACACTCTTAGTATTTCTCTGTATGTGGAGTTTTTCTTTCAGGGCCTCCACTGAAAATGGGTGACCACCCAATCAGACTTTCCCAGTAAACAAATGTAAAATAAAACCTGTAAATAAATAATGTTTGTACTGGGCCTGATTATTTTCTTACCCATGGAATCTCTAATCACTTAAAATTCACTTCTTCTATTTTCTGAAACTGTGACTCCAGTTGTATTCAATTTAGTGTATTCAGTTTTCAGTGTATTCAGTGCTCAATTTAGATTAATATACACCTGGATCACTGTAATTTAACTCCAAGAAACTAACTACTGGGACACCATGGTGAACTTTTCCCTTTTCTCCACTATAGTGCAATCTCAGAGTTGGTATATTTAATTGGAGGGTTGTGGGCAGGGAGAGGCATAAAATAAATTAATTAATTCCTTGATTGAATATAAGGAATGTGTAATTCATCTAATGTGATTGTCTCTGTTAGAATACAGCTGGGTAGCTGTCCTTAGGGATCGCTGCAATGTACTACATTTCTTTTCATAGTGTACAGCTGCAGTGACTGTGCTTTTCAGTAATATCTCTCTACAGCAAAGTGCTGCTGCAGATTTATGGTTTTGACGATGTAGCTCACAGGGAAATGTCTCATGAACTACACAATGGAACTCAAGTCTGGCTGCTCATTCACTGTACTTACTGTAGAACTGTGTCTTTCCATTCACTATACTTATTGTAGAACTCTTGCTCCCCTGTCACTGTACTTGCTGTAGAATTCTGGCTCCCCAGTCACTATACATAATAGAGAGCCCTGGCTCCCCAGTCACTGTACTTAATGTAGAACTCTGGCTCCCCAGACACTTTATCATGTAAGATTTGAGGAACAAGGAAATGATTAGGCACCATATAATTCATCATTCTCAGTGTCAGAGGGATGTAGTCGGAGAGATGTAATACTTCTTTTGAGGAGGAAGAAGAGGACAATGGAGACTATCCTCCACTTCCAGTTGCTCAACAAATGGAACAGTTTTTTTGGACTATCCAAAATGGACAGAATAACATCAGAGGAGAAAAACAAGAGAAAAAGTGACAACGTGAGCAGTCAGTTCCAGCACAGAGGTAATACCAGCAACAGCAACACCATAAGAGAGGTAGATGGTGATTGCTTACCTCTAAATAACTGCAAAAGTTATGTTGTTAACTTATCGGGACTATTTTTTTCTGATGTGGAATATGCAGCATTGAATTGTAGTCTGAAATTCATACCGACTGTCCTTCCTCGCTTACATGAACTAAAATGGGATATTTTTTGGTTGACTAGGAAATTGCATTTAAAATATTATTTTAGTGGTTTGTGTAGAAAGGAGGTTGTTGATATATCTAATGACAGTAAGAATAGTTCATGTGAACATTTTAATTCATGTGATTCGGATATTCAGTCTAATGCATATTTGTGTCTGGATACTACGGGAGTTAAGTAAAAAAAATAATTTCTTACCACCTTTTCATCATGAAGGTATCTCACATTTTTCTGAAATACTTATCTTCTCTGTTGACAATGAGTATAGGAAATTTAATAAGAAAAAAAAAAGATGTTGATTATAATTTAACTCTATCTGAATGGAAAGCATTACAGTCGCTAAGTGCAAGAAGTGGTGTAGTCTTTAAACCTTCTGATAAAGGAAATAAATTGGTGGTGATGTACTGTACACAATATTTGGAGATGTGTGAAGAACATTTAAGGGATGAAAATACATATGAGAACGTTAATATTTCTGTGTATGAAAATGCCTTACTAGAATATGAAGAAGTTTTGAATAAGGGTTTTAGGTTGGGGTATTTTAGTGACAATGATGTGAAAAAGAAGTTTAATATAAAGGGCCCCAAAATGGCCCAGTTCTATTCTCTTCTGAAAATACTTAAAAATCTCACTAACCCCTCAGGTAGACCCATAGTCTCAGGACAAGATTATTGTTTGAATAAAATAAGTCAATTTTTGCACAGTTAGCTTTTTCTAAAGGTATACACCTTTCCTTCATACATATGAGACATTTTTGGCTTTCTTGAGAAGATTAGTAACATCCAGTGGAACCAAAATATGTACTGGATCACACTGGAAGTGAAGAGTCTCTATACGAGTATTAGTCATGATTTTGGATTAGAGGCCTTGAGGTTTTTTCTGGGGGATAGCCCTGTCACAGAATATATTGTAGAAATGATATATTTCTGTTTAACAACAAACTTTTTTGAATTTAAAAACAATTTGTATCATCAAAAACAGGGAATGGCAATGGGGGCAGCCTTTGCCCTGACTTATGCCAATCTCAGTATGGGTCTCTTCAAAAACAGAATGCTTGTATAGAACCCAATTTTTTTCAAAAACATGTCATCAGGTATTAAAGATTTATTGATGACCCGATCTTCCTATTTCAAAGGGGACAGGGACTGATACATGAATTTTTGATAGAGTTACACTCGAATAGATTTCAATTAAAGTTTGATGGTATGAAGGTAGGGACCAAAGTTTCCTGTTTGGATGCTGTAGTAGATATTACAGAGGGAAATAATATTAAATCTACAGTACATAGGAAATTTGAACAGGGTACACAGTTCCTACATGATCGGAGTTGTCATCCCCCTCATACCATCCACTCTATTCCTTATGGAGAATTTTTGCGGTTATACAAATTGTGTAACAATGTGGAGGATTTTAGAAAAGAGTTAGGTACAACTACTGACATGTTCAAAGATAGAGGTTATGACCAAGCATTAAATAAATGTTGGCTGAAGTTTTTAGTGAGAAATAGAATAAATAGGATATATAAGGAAAGAAAAATGGAGGAAGAGAATTGTGTGAGAGAAGGGGATGATGATATCTATTTTGTTACTACGCATAGTTGTTTTAGTTCTAAGTTTAAACAACTGGTGAAACTGTAGTGGACATATCTGACGTATTTGAGAACTAGCTCTGACTAGTTGAGGAATAAACTTGCAATCTCCTATAGAAGAGGGAAGAATATAAAGAATTTTATAGTTAGGGGAAATTTTTGTGTTCCAACTATGAATATTTCACAGATGCTAGTATATTGTGGCACTACCAGTTGTGGTAGGTGCAAAACTTGTAAATATGTGGTGAAGGAATTTCCAAAGATTAATGGTATTAGTTTTCGTACATGTGGTCAATATAGCTGCAACACTGAGGGCATTCTTTATGACCTCAGATGTCCTTGCAACAAATTTTATGTGGGACAGACAAAAAGGCCCTTTAAGATTCGATAGTTAGAACATGTTAGGGATATTATTAATAAGAATGAAGAAAGTTCTATAGCCACACATTTTAATAATTTTCATTGTGGGGCTAGTAGGGGGTTACAGGGCACTGTTTTAGAAAATGTAATTGTTTCTTAGTCTGACAAAGTGCTTTTGAAAAAATCTTCTCCTATTTAAAGAATCTGTTTATATTGTAAAATTTGAGACTTTGGCCCCGAAGGGGATAAATGAGGAGTGCAATTGGAGATTTCTTATTTAATTAGATAATTGAGTGTTAATTAATTTTATTATCTAGTGTATTTAAGGCAAGTGCGTTTTGTGTAAGACGTTACTCCTTGAAGGCTTTGGCCGAGACATCAGAGTATATTATGTTAAACTGTTTGTTGATTCCTGGCTGGTTGTTGTGTGTTTTTTATTTTTCCAGTCTTGTGTTTTTTATCCCCAGACACTTACTGTAGAACCATGACTGCTCAATTACTGTAATTATTGTAGCTCTCTGGCTCTCGAGTCACTATGCTTATTGTAGAACTCTTACTACCCTGTCACTATACTTACTGTAGAACACTGGCTCTCCATTCACTATGCTTATTGTAGAACTCTTTCTCCCCAGTCACTATACTTACTGTAGAACTATGGCTCCTCAGTCACTGTACTTACTATAGAGCTATGGCTCCACAATCACTATGCTTACTGTTGAACTTGGGGTTCCCTGTCAGTTTACTTATTGTAAAACAATAGCTCCACAGTAAATAAACTTACTGTAGAACCCTGGCTAAGTAGTTACTGTAGTCACTGCAGAAGCCTGGCTTCCCACTCTACTCTCCTTACTGTAGAACTCTGGCTCTGCAGTCACTTTATGTACTGTAGAACCCTGGCTCCCTAGTCATTATACTAACTGTAGAACCCTGGCTGCTCAGTCACTTTATTTACTGTAGAACTCTGGATCTCAAGTCACTAAACGTACTGTATAACTCTGGCTCCTCAGTTAGTGTATCATCATCATCATCATCAGACCCTTTTTCTCATTTTTTTTCTACATGAGATCAGGGTATCATGTCAATAGTCACCAACTCTCTCGATTCAGTGCCACACTCCTGCCTTCTTCAACACTCATGCCTGACTGTCGCAGATCTTTCACACAATCCATCCACCTCTTTGCTGGACATTATTGCTTCCTCTTACCTTCTTTCTGTTTGTCCCAAATCTTCCTCACCAGATTGTCTTCTGCTTTTCTGCATGTGTCCAAACCACTGTAATCTGTTCTCTTTGATCTTTCCTGCAATTGGAGCTACTTTGGCTTCTGCTCTGATGTCCTCATTTCTTCATCTGTCCCACAGTGTGCATCCTACCACCCTTCTCAGGCACTTCATTTCCATCACATCTAGCTTCTTCTACTGTTCTGCCTTTACTGCCCAGCTTTCTGTACCATACAGTAGTACTGGTCACACCACTGCTTTGTGCACCTTACTTTTCTGCTTTATGGGCATTCTTCTGTCACAGACTATACCTGACACTCTATGCCAGTTGGCTGCAGCCCCTCTGAATCTAGAGTTGACCTCTTCATTCAGCTGTCCCTTCTCCTCAACCACCTCTCACAAATACTTGAAGCTGTTTACCTGTTCCACTTTCTTCCCTTCTATTTCTATTCTCAGCTTCTTCTGATTTCCCCAGTTTGCTGCCATTACCACCATCTTATCTGTGCTTAGTTTTACCCATGCCTTCAGTTTTGCATACCATTCCCCTATCCTTTGCTGAAGTTCTAGTTCAGAGTCAGCTTGTAATGCCACATTGTCTACATACAGCAACTTTGTTGATCTGTCTCCTCTGACCTCTTTGCTAATGTAGTCCATCACCAGTATGAACAGCAGTGGGCTAAGAGCTGAACCCAGGTATATACCCAATCCCACTAGGAACCCCTCTGTGAAGCTGAACACTGTTCATACTTGAGTCATTTGGTCTTTGTACATAGCCTGCACTAATTCTACCAATGTTTCTGGGACTTCAAACCACTGCAGTACTGCCCAGATCAGCTTTCTTGGGACTTTGTCATATGCTTTCTCCAAGTCTAGGAATGGCCAGTTGGACTATCATCTCATCTCTAGCTTCTTCTCAAGAATCTCACTGCAAACATCGGGTCTATTGTGCTGCATCCTGATCTGAATCCAAACTGCTCATCTCCCATCTTATTTCTACTACTCTGTGTATCCATGTATCAATCACACTCTCCAGAACTTTCATGTAATGTGATATAAGTTTGATGCCTCTGTACTGCCCACAGTTGTGGATGTCCCTTTTGTTCTTGTACACTGGCACGAGTATACTTATTCTCCAGTCATCTGGGATACACCTTTCTCTCCACACTGCTATTAGTACCCTCAGGAACCATTTCGCCGCTATCTCATGCAGCATATTTATCATATCTGCTGTGACCTCATCTGAGCCTGCTGCTTTCCCTGACTTCATCTTCCTTAGTGCTGTTCTTACTTCTTCTAGGGTGGACTCCTCTTCTTCTCTCATTGTAGGCTGTTTCTGGGGCAGTACAGCTTCTGTGGGGTTTTCTTCATTCAGAAGCTGCTGGAAATACTCTTTCCACCTGCCTTTGAGCTACAGTGGACTGTTGAGCAGGTTGATGCTGGCATCTCTTATGAAGGGTTTCGATCTTCTTTATCATTCTGTTTTTGCCTTGCAACCTGATATAGTTTCTTTGTGCCACTTACTGAGTCACTTTCAGAAGCTGGTGGAGTGCCTCTGATGCCCTATTCTTTGCTATTGCAACTTCTTTCTTAGCTTCTTTGTTAGCCAACCAGTAGTCCTTCCTAGCCTGGTCAGTCTTTTCTATCTCCCACTTCTTCCTGCACTCCTTTCTTTTGATGACTTCCCGGACTTCTGCATTCCACCACCAGCTTTCCTTATGTACCTCATTTCCACCCCTGGCTCAGCCACATATCTTTTCTGTAGTCCTAACACATGCTGTTTTGAGGCACTGCCATTCTTGTTCACCTCCACCTATTTCCTCCTCTTCTTGTGGTGTTAGAGTCCTGAGTAATTCCTTGAACTGCTGTACTTTCTCTCTAGTCAATTTGGAGGTCTTCAGTCTTAAAACATTCTTTGATCACTGCTTGCAGCTGATTGTGGCAACTAGTGGTTTATGCTGTGGACTGACTGTTTCAGTGGGGATGACTTTGCAATTATGGTTTCTACCCTTTTCCTTACTAGGAGGAAGTTTGCCTGAGTTGCATGTTGGCTACTCTTGTGTTTGATCTTGTGACTGTCTCTCTTTCTGAACCATGTGTTGGCTACTATCAAGCCATTTGCCAGACAGAAGTATGTAATGGCTTCTCCTTCTTTATTCCTGTTGCCCCACCTATGTGGACCCAGGCAGTCCTCATATCCTGTTCTGTCTGCCCCGACATGTGCAATCAAGTCACCCATTATCAACACCAATTCATATTGTCCTGTTTTATCTAATAGGTCCTGCAGCTGCTGTCTGAATTCACTCTTTTCCTTGCTGTCACAACCCTGCTGTGGGACATGGGCTGGGATTATGAATACTGCCCTATCATTACACTGGAGACTGATTGCCATGAGTCTGACATTAATTTGGACAATATTCCTCACTGCCTTCTGAAGCCTCTCTCACACCACAATTCCTAAACCATTTCTAGCCTGTCCCCCTCCTGAATAGTAGAGTCTGGATCCCAAACCAAGTGGCTTTGCTGCACTGCCCTTCCATCTCATCTCTTGGATGATTTCCACCCTCCTCCGTATCATCATGTCATCCTCTTCCAAGCTGTGTCCTGTCAGGGAACCTACATTAAGCATAGCAATTCTCAGTTCATATTTGGCAGGTTGGTTTGTTTTATGTCCAGCTTTCGCTCAACAGAGCTATTCCATGTAACCCAGGCTGGGAAACTAGACACCGTCTGGCTAGTAGCTTATTGGCCCAGGGCTGCTGGGCTTTTATGGCAGGCACACACTGGCCAATAGGAGCACATATACTTCTCCCACCATTAGTAAGGGTCCCTGGCTTAGGTCAGAGTAGGCCAGGTCCTCAACCTACTTATCACTGGTAACTACCCATGCCCATTTTGGCGATATTAGTCAACATGACCAAATCACCTAAAGCCATATTTTACTTGGTTGAGTGGCTAGCCCTGCCATGGCATGCAGACTGTGATCCATGTTCTCCTGTCTTGAGGATACTACGCACCACAGTAGATGCCCATAGTGGTTGGTCTGTACAACTCTTACCCCTACAGGGCACCATGTAGAGCCTGTGCTGCTGCCCACAGATCCATTCATTGGTGAGTTTGAGATGGAAACACTCAGCATTTTTTTCGGAGGTGGGAGAAACCCCACGGAGATACAGGGAGAATGTGCAAACTCTAAACAGGCATTGGTCAGAGGTCAGGATTGAACCTTGCACACTTTGATGTCTGCCACATAAAGAAACAGTCAGTCAGTGTACTTACTGTAGAACACTGGCTCCCAAGTCACTATACTTACTGTAAAACTCAGGTTGCCCAATCAATTTACTTGCTGTACAACTCTGTCTCCCCAAACCAGTCTACTTATTGTAGAGCTGTGGCTCCCCAGTCACTATACATAATGTAGAACTCTGGCTCTCCTGTCACTGTACTTACTGTAGAACTCTGGCACCTCAGTCACTATACTTATTGTAGAACTCTTGTTTCACAGTCACTGTTCTTACTGTAGAAGCCTGACTCCCTACTCACTGTATGTACTGTAGAACTCTGGCTTCTAAGTCACTATACTTACTGTAGATCTCTGGCTCCCCACTCATTACACTTCCTGTAGAACTATTGCTTCCCAGTTACTTACTTGCTGTAGAGTTGTGGCTCCCCAGTCACTGTACTTACTGCAGAACTATGGCTCCTCAGTCATTATACTAACTGTAGAACTCAGACTGCTCAGTCACTGTATTTACTGTAGAACTCTGGCTTCCCGGTCACTATACTTACTGTAAAACCCTGGTTCCCCAGTCAATAAACTTGCTGTAGAACTCTGGCTGCCCAGTCAATTTAAATATTGTAGAACTCTAGCTCCCCTATCACTGTATTTACTGTAGAACTCTGATCCTACATCACTATACCTACTGTAAAACCCTGGCTGCCAGTCTGTATACATACCACAGAACTCTAGCTCCCCATTCACTATACTTACTGTAGAACTCTGATGCCCCAGTCAATATACTTACTGTAGACCCTTGACTGCTCAGTCACTTTACTTACTGTAGAACCCTGACTCCATAGTTATTAAACTAACTGTAGAACCTTGGCTGCTCAGTCACAGCATTTACTTTAGAACTCTGGCTCCAAGTGTCTAAACTTACTGTAGAACACTGGCTATTCTGTCTCTATACTCAATGTAGAATTTAAGCTCCTCAGCCACTGTACTTACTGTAGAACCCTAACTCCCAGCCTCTATACTTACTGTAGAACTCTGACTCCCCAGTCACTATAATTACTGAAGAACACTGGCTGCTCAGTCACTATACTCACTGTAGAACCCTGGCTACTCAGTCACTGTATTTGCTGTAGAGGTCTGGCTCTTCAGTCACTAAACATACTGTTGAACCCTAGCTCCAAGACACTGTACTTACTGTAAAACTCTGGCTCCCCAGTCACTTTAATTGCTGTAGAACTCTGGGTGCTCAATCATTCTACTTACTGTTGAACTCTCAGTCTCCAGTCACTATACTTACTATAGAACTCTGGCTACCCTGTCAGCTTACTTACTGTAGAACACTGGCTCACCAGTCAATATACTTACTGTAGAACCCTGGTTCCTCAGTTACTGTGCTTACTGTAGAACCCTGACTTCCCACTCACTCTACTTACTGTAGAATCCTGGCTCTCCAGTCACTATACTTACTATAAAACTCTGGCTTCCCAGTCAATATACTGCTGTAGAGCTCTGGCTACCCAGTCAATCTGCTTAGTGTAGAACTCTGGCTCTACTGTCACTATAAATACTGTAGATCTCAGGCTCTCCGATCACTATACTTACTGTAGAACTCTGGATTTCCAGTCACTGTACTTACTGTAGAACTCTGTCTCCTCAGTCAATATATTTACTGTAGAACTCTTGTTTCACAGTCACTGTATTTGCTGTAGAACCCTGGCTCCCCACTCACTGTATTTACTGCAGAACTCTGGCTCTTCATTCATTATACATACAGCAAATCTCTGGATCTCCAGTCCTTGTCATTACTGCAGATCTCTGGCTTCCCAGTCACTGTACATGCTGCAAAACTCTAGGTCCGCAGTCAATCTACTTACTGTAGATCTCTGGCTCTACAGTCATTGCATTTACTGCAGAACTCTGGCTCCCCAGTCACTTTACTTTCTATAGAACCCTGGTTGGTCAGTTACTATACTTACTGTAGAACTCAGGCTCCCCAGTCAGTATTCTTATTGTAGAACTCTGGCTCCCCAGTCACTTTAATTACTGTAGAATTCTGGCTCTCCAGTCACTCTATTTACTGTAGAACTCTGGCTCTGCAGTTACTACACTTACTGTAGAACCTTGGCACCCCAGCCATTATACTAACTGCTTTAACCAGGCTTCTCAGTTACTGTACTTACTATAGACCTCTGGCTTCCTGGTCACTATACATACTGCAAAACCATGGTTCCCCAGTCAATAAACATGCTATAGAACTCTGGCACCCCAGTCAATCTACTTACTGTAGATGCATGGCTCCCAGTCATTATACTTACTTGTAGAAGCATGGTTCCCAGTCTCTATACTTACTGTAGAATGCTGGCTCCCTAGTCACTATACTTACTGTAGAACTTTTCCTCTTGAGTCACTCTACTTCCTGTTGAACTCTGGATCCACAGTCATCTTACTTACTGTAGAACTCTGACTCCACAGTCATTATATTTACTATAGAGCCCTGGCTGGTCAGTCACTAAACATACTGTAGAACTCTGGCTCCTGATTCATTATTCTTACTGTAGATCCCTGGATCCCCAGTCCTTGTCATTACTGCAAAACATTGGCTTCCCAGTCTCTGCACTTGCTGTAGAACTCTGGTTCTACAGTCAATCCTTCTTACTGTAGATCTCTGTCTCTACAGTCATTGTACTTACTGCAAAACTCTAGCTCCCCAGTCACTATACTTACTGTGGAACCCTGGCTTCCAGTCTCCATAACTACTGTAGAACTCTGGCTCCCTAGTCACTATACTTACTATAAAACTCTGGCTCACCAGTTACTCAGCTTCCTGTAGAACTCTGGCTCCCCAGTCTCTTCACTTTCTGTAGAACTCTGAATCCTCATTCACTATACTTACTGTAGAATCCTGGCTGGTCACTCCCTATACTTACTGTAGAACTCTGGCTCCCTAGTTACTATTCTTACTGTAGAACTCTGGCTTCCCTGTCACTTTACTTACTGTAAAATTCTGGTTCTCCAGTCACTCTACTTACTGCAGAACTCTGACTCCTAGTCTCTATACTTACTATAGAACTCTGGCTTCCCGGTCACTGTACTTACTGTAAAACCTTGGTTACCCAGTTAATAAACTTGCTGTAGAACTCTTGCTCTCCAGTCAATCTAATTACAGTAGAACCATGGTTCCCAGTCACTATATGTACTGTAGAACCATGGCTCCCAGTCACGATACTTTCTGTAGAACTTTGGCTCCCCAATCATTTTACTTACTGTATAACTCTGGCTTGCAGTCTCTATACTTACTGTAGAACACAGCATGTGTTGTAACTTTAAGAAGCATTTCCAAGTGTAGACACATGTGTCTAAACAATGAGCACATGCCGGCAGCCTTGCTATTTTGAGAGAACAGCCACAGTGTTAAAATGTATGAGTGTAGTAGTCGGTCTGTTAACAAGTTTATTTAAGTTTAAGTTACTAAGTCTCAGTCCTGATGTGTTTGCACATAATAAAGCTGCTTGAACAGAACCAACAACTGTTAATCTGTTTTACCCTGACTGGATGAGCGACATGGTGTCAGTACCGGGATTGAGAGTGCAACTTCATCAAGCCATGAGGTGCAGAGTTGATGGTGAAGGTATACTGAGCAGGTTGGATGATACAGTGCTCAAACAATAAAAAAGGGCTAGAAACAAACATCAGGTAAACAACACTTGCACAAATTATTTATTTTTCAAAGAAAATGATATGGAGCATTAGTAAGGCTCAAAACACATTAAACAAACAAGTACCACAAAATGTATTATTAATCAAACGAAAGGCACAAGACACATTATTAATTAAACAAAGTGTTCAAAAGCACAATATTTGATAAAACTATCAGAAATACTTATGTGGGGTTCAGAATTACCTCCAGTTTGCATAACATGCATGTTTAAAGTAAAACGAGTACAAGAAAAGTATAACGAGCATGATAAGAGGTCAAATGGGCATAGCGGGTGCAATAAAAGGGTAGAATAAGCTTAGAAAAGCAAGGCAACTGCATGTTTTTAGTAAATGTCCATGTTTTGACATAAGCTACTATTTTGCATTGATCAAAGCTATTCAAAGCATAACTAGAGTTGTTCCAAGTATCTCAGAGTTTGCAAAATGTTTGCAGTGTGTGCTTTATTTCAGTGCAATTATTTCAAAGAGCTTACTGTGTGCAAAATACAGTTATTTTTCAAGGTGCAGTCAAAGTACAGCTATTTCAAAATGTTTCTTGTGCTGTGTACATTTATTCACAGAGTGCTGCCATTTCAAAGTGTTTTTACACTGTACAGAGTTATTTCACAAAGTATAGACATTTTGAAAAGTTCTTGTACTGTATACAGTTCATTTACAAAGTCTATTCATTTTGAAGTGGTTCTTACTCTGAGCTTCTTGTGATGAGTACAGTTCATTCGCAAAGTACAATAATTTTAAAGTGTTTTTACACTGATAAAGGGTGGTTTTGCAAAGTACAATGATTTTAAAGTGTTCTTGTGCTACAGATACTTATTTGGCAATGTGCAGTTATTTCAAAGAGTCTGTTTTGCTATTGGGCATCATTAGAAGTTCTGGCATATATCTGTGTGTGTATGTTCATACATAATTTCAAACACCTTTACTACTGTGTCGATATGGCAGAGGCATTTTGCAGACTCAGTCCACTTGTGTTTGATCATAATTTTGCAGAAAATTGGTGAGTATTTGAGCATGAATATGTCATTTTCATACAAGCAGCTTTTTCTGACAAAGATGCATGTATGAGGGAATTTATTTTGCTTACCTTAGCAGGATCAGAAGCCATTGAAAGAGAGTGTTCATTTGGTATGCAACAGCAGTATACATAGGAGAGGAGAGGGGGAAAACCACCATGTTGTTGTGCCAGCTGAATCAAGAGAGGATCCAGAGTGCTTGAAATGTAAATTTAGAGAATTGTGCAACCTCCAGACAAACGTTACATTAGAAAGGCACCTATTTTATACAAGAGACCAAAAGCCAAGAGAAACATTTGTAGCTTATATCACTAACTTGAGAAATAAACTTAAAACATGCAGATTTGTGATTGAAAGATGAGTTGATAAAGGACAGGCTTGTGTGGGGTGTTAATAATGCCAAAGTGAGAAAGATTTTGCTTTGTGACAGTGATTTAACGTTGAGCAAAGCTATAGAGATTTGTCAAATTCATGAGATCACAGAAAAGCACACAATTATGCTTGCAAGTGAGAAGAGCATGGTTTCAGCAGTCTCTAGAGCAAGCATAGACAGCATGCAGCACGTGGCTAGCAGAAGCAGGCCCAAACACATGGCAACTGCAGCCCCTGCAGGTTTTCCAGAGATGACCTATAACTCTCCAGTACGTTTTAAGACTAGCTCAGCAAAATGGACATGCTCAGTGCAGTATAAGGGTGAGGCAGCAAATCCCAAGTCAATTCTTATTGTTGACTGTCATAATTGTGGTGCCAACCATGAGTATAAAAGAGAGATGTGCTTAACATTTGATCAGCAATACCACAAGTTTAAGAAATGGGACCACTTTCAAAAGCTTTGCAAATCAAGCAAGTCTCATTCAATTATTAAAAAAGGTCACTCAAAAAGCAAGTTGATCATGTAGAAAGTTGCAACTCTACTTTCTCTGTAGCTCATGTATTAGTTATTAGTGAAAAGGTTAATGCAATATATTTGTTGACAAAGAACAAAGTATTTTGTACTATCCTGATCAATGATAAACCCACGGAGCTCAAAGTAGACACTGTTTCAAAGTGTAATGTTATGTCAGCAGAAACATTTGCTAGATTGAAAGCTGGTGAACAACATAATTTGGCTAAGTGTGTGAAGCTTGTTGCTTATGGAGGTGAAGAGATTCAAACCAAAGTCTCAGTACTGCTTTCATGCTGTTCAGCTGGGAACAGTTACAGCTTGCAATTCAATGAGGTCAGAAGACCTGTGCAGTCATTATTAGGTCTCAGAGAAAGTTTAAGAATGAAACTACTTTAATTTACCAAAGAAGTCCATCATGTAAGCACTTCCTAATTCCAGCTTCACTAATGCTATTTTCTCAGCCTATGCTGATGTTTTTGAAGATAAACTAGGCAAACTTCCAGTTGTGTACATCATGAAAGTAGATCTAGAGTTCAGTTCAGTGGTCAGACCAGTGAGGAGAGTTCCGATAGCTTTGCAGGATAAAGTCATGGCCCATTTAGACAAGATGGTGAAGCAAGGTGTGATTTGTCCAGTCACAGAACCAACTGAGTGGGTGTCTTCCATGGTAGTTGCTCATAAGAAAAGCTCAGATGAAATCAGAATATGCATTGACCCAAGAGACTTGAAGAAGGCATTAAAGAGACCTCATCATCCTATGTATACAGTCAAGGAGGTTGCTTCTCTCATGCCAAGTGCCACTGCTTTTTCTGTCTTGGATGCAAAGAGTTCATTTTGGCAAATAATGCTTGAGCAGAAATCTTCATTATTGACTACATTCATCATATAATTTGGTAGATACAGATTTCTGAGAATGCCTTTTGAATAAATTGTGCCAGTGAAGTCATTCAGCATGCAATGGAGCAAATTGTTCCAGGTTATCCATGTGCTATAATAGTGGATGATTTACTGTTTGGAGGTAATGGAGAAGTAGAGCATGACAGAGACCTCAGGAAAGTTCTGGACAGAGTGCATGAAGTGAACTTGAGGCTCAATACTCTGAAATGTAAATTCAAGCTTCCAGAAGTTACTTGTGTAGGTCATTTATTTACCAGTACAGGCTTACGACCAGACCCTTCTGAATAAGCAGCAATTCTTGAGATGCCAGCTCTGAACAATGTCCAATCTCTACAGTGTTTTCTTGGTATGGTTAATTATTTGGGCAAATTTATCTCTGACTTTAGTGAGTTATCAATGCCTTTAAGAGAGCTCACATGCAAAAATGCTTCCTGGTGATGGTTGGAACAGCACTAGAGAGCATTTTATAACTTAAAACAGCAAATTGCCAATCCACCTAAATTGAGATACTATGATGTCCACAAACCAGTAGTTGTTTCCTGTGATGCTTCTAAGTTTGGCCTTGGTGCAGTTATTCTTCAAGAGGGCAAGCCAGTTGCCTATGCATCTAGAACTCTTACCCAACTGAAATGCAGTATGCTCAAATTGAGAAGGAACTTTTGGCAATTGTGCTCACATGTTCGAAGTTCCCTGATTATATTTATGGCCGAGCTATCCAAATCAAAATTCATCATCAACCTATAGTCACTATTTTAAAAAAGCCTATGCATACACCTCCAGCGAGACTACAAAGAACGATGCTCAGATTACAAAAATACAAGTTCAAAATGGCCTATACAAAATGCAGACTTCTTTATCTGGCTGATACCTTATCCAAATCACCCAGAAATATCACAAAACAGCTTGATGAAGAGAATTTTGACTTTGATATCATGGAAGTATGTAATTTTTCTACCACAAGACTTGATGAGCTGAGATCATACAAAGACTGATCCAATTTTGCAGAAGCTCAACCACTTCATCAGTGTTGGATCGCTGTCAAAGCAATCTTGTGTACTGCCAGAAGTACAACCGTTTTTCCATACAGAGATGAAGTGCTGATGGAAGATGGTATAATTTTCAAAGGTTCTAAAGTTATTGTTCCTACTTCCTTACGAGATGAGTACATTCTGATTTTGCATCATGGACACCCTGGTTCCAAAGCTACCAAAAGAAGGCTGACAAGCCTAGTATTCTGGACTTCTCTGTCAAAACACATTGATAAAGTGCTTTCATCTTGTTCAGTATGCAAAAGTACTAAACTGCATTTGCAAAAATAACCACTTCAGCTAGCCAGATTCCTGAACTACCTTGGTCAACAGTAGCCACTGACATATTTGAGTGGAACAATCAGCATTACTTAGTGTTGCTAGACTCTCGTTTGAACTGGTTTGAGATTAATTTGCTACCAAACCTAACGTCCAGTACTGTTATTACTAAGTTGAAATATAGTTTCTCAGTCCATGGTAGTCCACACAAAATATTTTCTGACAACGGTACCCAGTTTACCAGTCAGTTATTTCAGAAATTTGCAAAAGAGTGGGACTTTATCCATATTACTAGTAGTCCAGAACACCCACAGTCAAACGGCCTTGCTGAGCATGCAGTACTGAGTGCAATGCAATTACTAGAGAGGTCAAAGCATGACAATATTGATATCATCTTGAATTTACTTGATGTCCCAGTTTTCACCAAAGTTGAACATTCCTTGAAGACATTTCCTATTTCTATACCCAATTCTGATTTTTATGTTAAATTATCAGGTCGTATTCCTAGACCTAATGTAAAATACACAGCAACTTGGACATGATTGTTTTTTATGTGTTTAGTTTTCTACGACTGCATGTCAAAAAATTAGTTCTGTATAATTGCATGTCAAAGGATCATTTCTGTGTAATTGCATGTCAATGAATGCTGTCATTCAGTGTATGACATATTTTCAAAGAAGGAGGATGCAGAACAGAGCATGTGTTGTAACTTAGTATTTCCAAGTGTAGGCACATACATTTAAATAGTGAGCATGTGCAGGCAGCAGTGCCATTTTGAGAGAACAGCTGGAGTGTTAATATGAATTGTAGTAGTCAGTCTGTTTATAAGTTTATTTAAGTTTAAGTTGCTAAGACACAATCCTGATGTGTTTGTATATAATAAAGCTGTTTGAACCGAATCCACAACTGTTCGTCTGTTTTATCCTGACCGGACAAGTGGAAATTGCTATAGAATTCTGGCTCTCCAGTAACTCTACTTCTGGTAGAACTCTCACTGCACAGTCACTTTACTTACTACAGAAATCTGACTAACCAGTCACTATACTTACTGTAGAACCCTGGCGGGTCAGTCACTATACTTACTCAAGAACTCTGGCTCCTCATTTATTATACGCCCTGTAGATCTCTGGATCCCCAATCCTTGTCATTACTGTAGATCTCTGGCTCCACAGTCATTGTACTTGCTGCAGAACACTGGCTTTCCAGTCATTACACTTACTGTGGCACCATGGCTCCCAGTCTATATACTTACTATAGAACTCTGTCTCCCTAGTCACTAAACTTAATATAGAACTCTGGCTCTCCAGTCATTCTACATCCTGTAGAACTGTGGCTCCTTAGTCACTATACTTAGTGTAGAACTCTGGTTTCCCAGTCACCTTACATACTATAAAACCCTGACTCCCCAGTCTCTTTACTTACTGCAGAATTCTGGTTCTACAGTCACCCTACTTACTGCAGAACCCTGGCCTCCCTGTCAATATACTTACTGTTGAAGTCTGACTCCCCAGTCACTATACCTACTATAGAACCTGACTGATGATTCACAATACTTACTGTAAAACTCTGGCTCCCCAGTCACTATACTTACTGTAGAACTCTGGCACCCTAGTCACTATACTTTATGTACAACCCTGGCTGCCCAATCACTTTACAAACTGTAAAACAATGACTCCCCAGTCACTTTACTTACTGTAGAATTCTGGCTCTACAGTCACTCTGCTTACTGTAGAAGTCTGGCTCTCCAGTCACAATACTTAATATAGAACCCTGCTGATCAGTCACTATACTTACTGTAGAACCCTGACTCCCCAGTCACTTTACTTACTGTAGAACCCAGACTCCCCAGTCACTTTACTTACTGTGGAATTCTGGATGTCCAGTCACTCGACTTACTGTAGAACCCTCGCACCCCAGTCACTATATTTACTGTAGAACTCTGTCTCTTCAGTCACTATACTTACCACAGAACCCTGACTGTTCAGTCACTATACTTACTGTAGAACTTTGGCTCCCTAGTCACTATACTTTATGTAGAACTCTGGCTGCCCAGTCACTTTACAATCTGTAAAACGCTGACTCCCCAGTCACTTTACTTATTGTAGAATTCTGGCTATACAGTCACTCTACTTAATGTAGAACCCGGGCTCCCCAGTTACTATTCTTACTGTAGAACTCTGTCACCCCAGTCACTTTACTTACTGTAGAATTGCATCTTTCCAGTCACTCTACTTACTGTAGAATTCTATCTCTGCAGTCACTCTACTTACTTTAGAACCCTGACTCCCATATTCAGTACTTTTCTATAGAAATGTAGCCCCCATCACTATACTTACTGTAGAAATCTGGCTCTCCAGTCACTATAATTATTGTAGAACTCTGTTTCCCAGTCTCTATACTTACTGTAGAACTCTGGCTCCCCAGCCACTTTTCTTACTGTAGAACCCTGGCTTCTCAGTCATTATACTAACTATAGAACCCTGGCTGCTCAGTCACGCTGTGTACTGTAGAACTCTGGCTCTTAAGTCACTAAACTTAGTGCAGAACTCTGGCTCCCCACTCACTATACTTACTGTCGAACTCTGGCGCCCCAGTCAATTTACTTACTTTAGAACCCTGGCTTCCCAGTCATTATACTAACTGTAGAACCATGGCTGCTCAGTCACAATGTTTACTGTATAACTCTGGCTCTTAAGTCACTAAACTTAGTGTAGAACTCTGGTTCCTCAGTCTCTATACTTAATGTAGAACTCTCTCTCCTCAGTCACTGTACTTATTGTAGAACTATGACTCCATAGTCACTATTCTTTCTATAGAACCCTGGCTGTCAGTCTCTATACTTACTGTAGAACACTGCCACCACAGTATCTTTACTTACTGTAAAACTTTGACTCCCCAGACACTATAATTACTGAAGAACACTGCTAAGTCACTAAATTTACTGTAGAACCCTGGCACCCAGACACTGCATTTACTGTAGAACTCTGGCACCCCAGTCACTTTAATTACTGTAGAACCCTGGATGCTCAGTCACAGTACTTACTGTAGAACTCTCACTCCCCAGACGCTATACTTACTGTAGAATGCTGTCTTCTCAGTCATTGTACTTACTGTAGAGTTCTGGCTCTCCAGTCACTAAACTTTTATTTTTATTTATTTTACATTTGTTTACTGGGATAGTACGACTGGACACAAGTCTACTTTCATAGGAGGCCCGGGGTGAAAAGCTCTATAGTTCCAAAATTAAACAATATGATTAAGAATTTTGATGAAGCAAATATGAGAAAAAAACAACATAAAAAATATGAAGAAATACATGAAAAATAATATGAAAAAATACTATATAAGCAAATATGGAAAAACATATATATATATATATATATATATATATATATATATACACACACATATATATATATATATATATATATATATATATATATATATATATATATATACATATAGAGAGAGAGAGAATAAAACACTGTTAACCATAGATATTCATTTGATACGTCCGCAATTTCCATAAACAGAGTTTCATAAGTAGGGTTACCACCTGTCCCACTTTGTGAGGGACAGTCCCTTTTTGGGCAATTGTGTCCTGCAAAGAAATCGAAAAAATGGCAAATGTCCTGCGATTTTAGGACAAGCATATGTCCAATATTTTATGTACTAGTTGAATAAAACAGTTATTGTGTATATGAAACACCTAAATGTTATAAGAAACAGAATAATCAACTAAAATGCTACAACCATAATCTTTTATTTAGGCAAAAAACTAAAGTTCTGTCCTTTGTACTGGCCATGGGTATGTTTTGCCCTGCAAAATCTGACGTTTGTACCAAAAATGTCCCACTTTGGGCAGTTGAAAAGGTGTCAACCCTATTCATAAGACTGCAAAAATTTATACAGTGGTTGAATTAGGCAGTGAGTTTTATGGAGTGAATGAACAGAAGGAATTATGTGATGCAAGGCCATACCCATTTTTCCATTAAGTGTGATTTATGTGAGTTTTTAAAATGGGTAAGAATTGAGGCAGAAATCAGAGCAGAAGGGAGGTTATTCCAAGTTCTAGCTATGGTGTGAGAGAACAGAGCTTTTCCTGCGGTATTGTTGGCTTTTGAGATACAGAGTAGAGATTTGTCGGATGAGCAGAGAGGACAATTTGTATTACAGTGGGTAAGGGGATGGCCTAGTACTGGGCTTTTTTCAGGATGTCTTACCACATTGTAGGCAATGACTAGCTGGTAGTAATTTAGTAGTTGGGGAAATTCTAACTAATGTAGATCCCTTAGAGCCTGGCAGTGGTGGGTTCTGAAGGTGGAGTTATTCTCAAATTTGGTGATTTTGTTATAACATGACTCAAGTCTTGCAAGGTCAAATTTTTGGACTTGGGTAAGGATAGGAACAGTATACATTAGAGTGGACAGTAGCTGAGTATGATCAAGGGTAATCTGAGCTTGTCTTGTGAAGGATTTTCTGTGTCTATATAGTGTTCCATTTTTTATGGACCTTTTTGATTGTTTGTGAAATATGGATGTTGAAAAGTAGGCTTTTCTCGATTTCAATGCCCAGGAGTTTGGTGTGGTCAGAGGGAGAGATAGTGCCATTTTTAGAGGAGATAGTGAAGGATAGAGGGGTAGGCATGGTTTTGTTGTGGGTGAAAAGTAATAATTTAGTTTTATTAGGGTTTAGGATAAGTTGGATTTGAGTGATCCATGTTTTGACACAGCTTAAAGATTCCTGAGTGAGTTGTTGTAGAGTGGTGACTGATGGTGACGAACAAATAAGAGTTGAATCATCAGTGTATTGTATGAGTGAAGCATGCTGTGGGGTGGTATGGAAATTATTGGTATATATGGAGAAAAGTGGGCCTAATATTGAGCCTTGTGGTACACCTATAGTAGGTGGGAGTAAGGGGGATAGTACATCTTTCCAGTGGAGAGATTGTTGTCTTTCAGACAGATAGCTTTTAAACCATGCTATAGTGGATGGGGCAAAGGATAGGGAGGCCAGAGTGTTGAGTAGTATAGAATGTGAGACCATGTCAAATGCATTGGAGAGGTCTGAAAATATTACAGATACAAGTAGTTATTATTTCTCTGTTGGTTGATTAGATTGGTAAAAGAGAGCAGAGCAGTTGTGCTGTGGTTTTGCCTTAAACCACGTTTTGTGTGGCAGAGGAGATTATGTGAGTTTAGGAAACTTACTTTAGAACTCTGGCTACCCAGTCACTACACTTACTGTAGAGCCCTGGCTCCCCAATTACTGTACTTACTGTAGAACCGTGACTTTCCACTCACTTTACTTATTGTAGAACTCTGGATCCCCTGTCACTATATATATATATATATATATATATATATATATATATATATATATATATATATATACAGCAGAACTCTTGTTTTCTTGTCACTATACTTACTGTAGAACTCTAGCTTCTCAGTCAATATACTTACTGTAGAACTCTTGTTTCACACTCACTGCTTTTACTGTAGAACTCTGGCTCCCCAGTGACTGTACTTACTCTAGAATTCTGGCTCCTTATTCACTATACTTACTGTAGACCTCTTGCTCCACAGTCATTGTACTTAGAAGTACCCTGGCTAACCAGCCACTATACCTACTGTAGAACTCTTGCTCTCCAATCACTCTACTTCCTGTAGAATTCTGGGTACCCAGTCACTATATTTACTGTAGAGCTCTGGATCCACAGTCATTATATTTACTGTAGAATTATGGCTCTACAGTAACTAAACTTACTGTAGAGCTCTATCTACCCAGTCACTATACTTACTCTAGAACTCTGGCTACCTTTTCAGTTTAGAACATTGGCTCACCAGTCAATATATTTACTCTAGATCCCTGGCTTCAAAGTTACTGTATTTATTGTAGAACCCTGTTTTTCTACTTACTTTACTTACTGTAGATCTCTGGCTCCCCAGTCATTATACTAACTATAAAACCCTGGATCCCAAGTCAATATACTTGTCGTAGAGTTCTGGCTGCCCAGTCACTCTACACAGTGTAGAACTCTGGCTTTTCTGTAACTGTACATACTGTAGAACTCTGTCTTTCTAATGACTGTACTTACTGCTGATCTCTGGCTCCTATGTCAATATACTTACTGTAGATCTCTTGTTTCACTGTCACTGTTTTTACTGTAGAACCATGGTCCCCTAGTCTCTGTACTTGCAGTAAAACATAGGATCCTCATTCACTATACTTACAGCAAATCTTTGGATCACCATTCCTGTGCTTTCTGCAGAATTTAGGCTTCCCAGTCACTTACTTGCTGTAGAACTCTGAACCTCCAGTCAATCTACTTACTGTAGACCTCTGGCCACACAGTCATTGCACTTAATGGAAACCACAGGCTCTCTCATCAGTATACTTACTGTTGAACTCTGGCTCTCCAGTCACTCTGCATCTTGTAGAACTCTGGCCCCCCAGTCATTTTACTTACTGTAGAGCTATAACAATCCGGTCTCTATACTAACTGAGAACCCTGGCTGGTTAGTCACTATACTTACTGTAGAACTCTGACTCCCCGGTCACTATACTTACTGTAGAACCCTGGTTGTTCTGACACTATACTTACCTTAGATCTCTGTGTCCCTAGTCACTGTACTTTAACTCTGGCTGCCCAGTCACTATAAGTATTGTAGAACTCTTTCTCCCAGTCAATATACTTACTGGCGAACTCTGGCCCCCTGTCACTATACTTACTGTAGAACCCTGGCTGCTCAGTCACTGTATTTACTGTAGAACCCTTGCTGCTCAGTCACTGTATTTACTGTAGAACTCTAGCTCCCCAGTCATTTTTCTTACTGTAGAGCCCTGACTCCCAATCTCTGTAGTTAGTGTAGAAATCTGGCACCCCAGCACTATACTTATTGTAGAAACCTGACTGCCAGCTAATTACTTTCCATAGAACTCAGGCTCTCCAGTCATTATACGTGCTGTAGAACTCTAGCTCCCTGTCAGTATGATAACTGTAGAACCCTGTCTGCTCAGTCACTATAATTACTGTAGAACTCGGTTTCCCCAGTTACTATACTTATTGTAGAACTCTGGCACACAGCCACTATACTTAAATGTTGAACTCTGGCTCCCTTGTCACTTTACTTACTTTCATTATACTAACTGTAGAACCTTGGCTGCTCAGTCACCAGGTTTACTGTAGAACTCTGGCTCTTACGTCACTAAACTTAGTGCAGAACTCTGGTTCCTCAGTCTCTATAGTTAATGTTGAACTCTCGCTTCTCAGTCATTGTACTTAGAACTATGACTCCACAGTCTATTCTTTCTATAGAACCCTGGCTCTCAGTCTGTATACATACTGTAGAACACTGCCTCCACAGTGTCTTTACTTACTGTAAAACTCTGACCCCCCAGACACTATAATTACTGAAAAAAAAATGTCTGCTAAGTCACTAAACTCACTGTAGAACCCTGGCCCCCAGACACTGTACTTACTGTAGAGCTCTGGCTCCCCAGTCACTTTAATTACTGTAGAAGCCTGGATGCTCAATCACTGTACTTACTGAAGAACTCTTGCTCCCCAGACACTAGTTACTGTACAACTCTAGCTTCTCAGTCATTGTACTTACTGTAGAGTTCTGGCTCTCCAGTCACTAAACTTTTATTTTTTTATTTTTATTTATTTTACATTTGTTTACCGGGATAGTCTGACTGGACACAAGTCTATTTTCAGAGGAGGCCCTGGGAGAAAAGTTTCATAGTAAGTACCAAAAGTAAACAATATGATTCAGAATTATGAAGAAATAAATATGAGAATAAACAACATAAAAAAAATATGAATAAATACATAAAAAATAATATGAAAAAATACTGTATAAGCAAATATGGAAAAACAAGATACATATATATATATATATATATATATATATATATATATATATATATATATATATATATATATACATACAGAGAATAAAACATAGTTAACCATAGATATTCATTTGATAAATCTACAATTTCTATAAGCAGTTAAGAGTTTCATAAGACTGTAAAAAGTTATACAGTGGTTGAATAAGGCGGTGAGTTTTATGGAGTGAATGAACAGAAGGAATTATGTGATGCAAGGGCATACACATTTTTCCATTAAGTGTGATTTATGTGAGTTTTTAAAATGGGTAAGAGTTGAGGCAGAAATCAGAGCAGAAGCGAGGTTATTCCAGGTTCTTGCTATGGTGTGAGAGAATAGAGCCTTTCCTGCGGTATTGTTAGCTTTTGAGATACAGAGTAGAGATTTGTCAGATGAGAAGAGGGGACGATTTGTATTGTAGTGGGTAAGGAGTTGGCCTAGTACTGTTTTTTTCCAGGATGTCTTACAACATTGTAGGCAATGACTAGCTGGTAGTAATTTAGTAGTTGGGGAAGTTCTAACCATTGTAGTTCCCTTAGAGCCTGGCAATGGTGGGTTCTGAAGGTGGAGTTATTCACAAATTTGGTGATTTTGTTATAACATGACTCAAGTCTGGCAAGGTCAAGTTTTTGGACTTGGGTAAGGATATGAGCGGCATACATTAGAGTGGACAGTAGCTGAGTATCGTCAAGAGTAATATGAGGTTGTCTTGTGAGGGATTTTCTGTGTCTATATAGTGTTCCCATTTTTTATGGACCTTTTTGATTGTTTGTGAAATATGGATGTCAAAAAGTAGGCTTTTGTCAATTTCAATGCCCAGGAGTTTGGTGTGGTCAGAGGGAGAGATAATAGCGCTGTTTTTGGAGGAGATAGTGAAGGATAGTGGGGTAGGCATGGTTTTGCTGGGGGTGAAAAGTAACAATTTAATTTTATTAGGGTTTGGATAAGTTGGATTCCAGTGATCCATGTTTTGACAGAGCTAAAAGATTCCTGAGTGAGTTGTTGTACAGTGGTGATTGATGGTGATGAACAAATAAGAGTTGAAACATCGGTGTATTGCATGAGTGAAGCATGCTGTAGGGTGGTAAGGAGATTACTGGTATATATGGAGAAAAGAAGTGGGCCTAATACTGAGCCTTGTGGTACACCTATGGTAGGTGGGAGTAAGAGGGATAGTACAGCTTGCGATTGGACAGATTGTTGTCTTTGAGACAGATAGCTTTTAAACCATGCTATAGTGGATGGGGCAAAGGATAGGGAGGCCAGAGGTTTGAGTAGTAAGGAATGTGAGACCATGTCAAATACTTTGGAGAGGTCTAAAAATATTGCAGATACAAAGTTGTTATTATTTCTCTGTTGGTTGACTAGACTGGCAAAGCAGAGCAGTTGTTGTGCTGTGGTGTTGCCTTAAACCATGTTTTGTGTGGGAGAGGAGATTATGTGAGTTTTGGTAACTTACTTTAGAACTCTGGCTACCCAATCACTACACTTACTGTAGAGCCCCGGCTCGCCACTTACTGTACTTACTGTAAAACCCTGATTTTCCACTCACTTTACTTATTGCAGAACTCTGTCTCCCCACTCACTATACTTACTATAAAACCATGGATCCCCAGTCAATATACTTGCTGTAGAGATAGAGATCTGGCTCCCCAATCACTCTACATACTGTAGAACTCTTTCTCTCCTGTCACTATATATATATATATATATATATATATATATATATATATATATATATATGACAGAACTCTTGTTTTCCTCTCACTATACTTACTGTAGAACTCTAGCTCCTCAGTCAATATACTTAATGTAGAACTCTTGCTTCACACTCATTGTTTTTACTGTAGAACTTTGGCTCCCCAGTCACTGTACTTACTGTAGAATTCTGGCTCCTCATTCTCTATACTTGCTCCACAGTCATTGTACTTAGCAGAACTCTGGCTAACCAGTCACTATACTTACTGTAGAACTCTGCCCCCTCCAGTTACTAGACTCACTGTAGATCTTTGGCTCCCAGTTCCTATACTTACTTTAGAACTCTGACTTCCCGGTCACTATACTCGCTGTAGAACCCTGGCTCCCCAGTCATTATACTTACTGTAGAACCCTGTCTCTCAATCTCTATACTTATTGTAGAACTCTGGCCCCCCATCACTATACTTACTGTAGAATCCTTGCTCACAGTCTCTGTACTTACTGTAGAATCCGGGTTGCTCATTCAATGTATTTACAGTACAACTCTGGTTCACCAATCATAACCTTACTGCAGAGCTCGGACTTCCCAGTCACTTTACATACTGTGGAACCCTGGATCCCCAGTCACTTACTATAGAACTCTGACTCCCCAGTCACTATACTTACTTTAGAACTCTGGCTCCCCAGTCATTTTACTTACCGTAGAACACTGGCTCCCAGTCTCTACAGTTACTGTAGAACTTTGGCCCCCTATCCCTGCACTTACTGTAGAACCCTGGCTCCCAGTCACTAAACTTACTGTAGAACTCTTACTCCTCAGTCACTATTCTTACTTTAGAACTCTGGCTCCTCAGTCATTATACTTACTAAAGAATCCTGGCTGCTCAGTCACTGTATTTACTGTAGAATATTGGCTCCCTCATAGTCACTAAACTAATTCTAGAACTCTGGCTCCCCAGTTACTTTACTTACTATTGAACTCTGGCTCTCCAGTCAGTATACTTCCTGTAGAATTCTGGCTCCCCTGTCGTTATAGTTACTGTAGAACCCTGTGTTGGTGTCACTAAACTTATTGTAGAACTCTGGCTCCTCAGTCACTATTCTTACTGTAGATCTCTGGCTCCTCAGTCACTGTATTGACTGTAGAACTGCGGCTCTCCAGTCACTATACTTACTGTAGAACTCTCAAACCTCATTCACTATATGTATTGTAGAACCCTGGCTCCCCAGTCACTGTACTTACTGCACAACGCTGGCTCCCCAGCAACTATACATACTGTAGAACCCTGGCCCCAAAGTCACTTCACTTACTGTAAAACCCTGCCTGCTCAGTCACTGTACTTGTTGTATAACTCTGACTCTCCAGTCACTATACCTACTTTAGAACTCTTACTCCCTTGTCATTATACTTCCTGCAGAACTCTGGTTCCTCAGTCATTATACTTGCAGTTGTGTCAAATCTTACTATAATGGTAGATGTCCTTGCCTTCACTGCTGCAGTATTCTTAATGGATGGAATTCTCTGCCATGGAAGCTCGAATATCAGGCCAGTATACCAAATACTACTTGTTGCTTTTAAAAGGTACACCAAATGTCACCCAAATGCTGCTTACATAGCATAGGGCATAAAGGTGAAATTCAGGCCTACCATAATCAGAACTGAATGCCCCAGTAGGAACACAGTCCAAGAAACTCAAGAGGTAACCTGTACATCCAGGAAGGCAAAAGACTATGGGGATTGAGGGTGGGAGCAATTACTGCAGCAGTAAAGGCAAGGACATCTACCATTATGGTAAGCTTTTACACAACCGTACTATGTCCTTACATTCACTGCTGTAGTATTCTTAACAGATGGGAGAGTGCCAAAGCTCAATAGGAATTTGTGAGGGGAAAGGTGCAGAAAATCCCCCTAAAATGCCATGAAGAACTGCCCTAGCAAAACCAGCCCTAGCTCTAGAGATACCATCCAATTTGTAGTGCTTGGTAAAGGTATGCACAGAAGTCCAGGTAGCTGCCTCAAGAAAATAATTAGTATCTAAGCCCTTGGAAATAGCACCTGAAAAAGTCACAGCTCCAGTAGAATGAGCCTTAACTGAAGAAGGAAGGCTCTTGCAATGAAAAGTGTAATAAAATAAATCCAAGAAGAAATAGTTTGCTTTGATACAGCAAGTCGTAAAGATCTAGGATGAAAAAAAAAACACAAGTAACTTATCAAATTTTCTAATAATCTTAGTCTTATCCAAATAAAACCTGAGTTGCCTATGCACATCCAGAGTATGCAGCACCCTGTCACTGTCAGATTGTGAAGAGGAGACAAAGGTAGGCAGATTAATAGACTAATTCAGTGATAGCTCATTAATCACCTTAGACATAAAAGAAGGGTTAGTGTGCAATGACACCCTGTCCTCATGAAAAACCAAAAAAGGAGGACTAGCCATAAGGGTCTGCAACTCAGATACCCATCTGGTAGAATAAAGAGCTAACAAAAGAACAATCTTCCAGGAGCAATGTAGCAAGGAAACTGAAGCAGCAGGCTCAAAAAGAGCCTGAGTCTAAAACAAAAATAAGATCCCAGGGAGGAGGAACAGGCTTCCTGGCAGGTCTAATATTAAGTACGTCTTTAAAAATTTGTTTAGCCTCAAATCTAGCAGCTAAAGGAGGAGAAAAAGGCAGACAAGCAGAAACAGCTGATAAGTGGGCCTTAATATAAGTATAGGCCAAACCACCATTGAGCAACCCATAAAATAAGAGAGAACCAAAGGAATATCAACAGTAAGTGAGTCCAGGTTACAAGAGAGACACAAAATAGAAATCCTCTTCCATTTGGATAAGTAGGATTTCCTAGTAGTAGGTTTCCTTTCCTCCCACAGGACTTGCAGCACATCCTCAGAAAAAAAGGTGTCTGTGAGGAATCAAAATCATATTGCCCAAAGTGTCAGTTGAAGTATTGACAAGTGGGGATGGATGGCAGATCCCTTGTCTTGTGTGATTAGATCCAACCTGTGATGTAACTTGTGATGATTGCCCTTAACTAGATGCAGAAGTAGAGGGAGCCAGTGCTGCCATGGCCAAAAGGGAGTCACCAAGAAGATTTTTGGAGCATCCTGTTGAATCCTGCATAGGACTTTTAAAATGACAGGAAGGGGAGGGAAAGCATAAAGAAACATTGTGATGTAATGACTTGTTTTACTGTGGAGCTTTTTTCCCCGGGTCTCCATACAAAAAAGGCTTCTGATTAGTCAGACTATCCCAGTTAACAAATGTCAAGTAAATAAATAAATAAATAGAAAGATCTCCTTCCAAGAAAGGGCATCCACCTTCCACACCAGATGGCTTGGGACTCTAGCACAACACAGAGAAAGTTGTCTGTTCAGAAGGGAGGCAAAAAGATAAACTTGAGGAGTACCGACTGCTGGATAAAGTCCAGAAACACATCCCTGTGAAGCATCCATTCATAGGATTGAGTTAAGGACCTGCTCAGAGTGTCTGCCTCAAGGTTCTGACCATAAGGGATATAAACTGCCTGAAGAGTCTAAGAAGGTAAAACCAGATTCCAAGGACCACAACACGAACAATAATCAGAATATAAACAAATATAATAAAATAATACTATAGTTTTATTTAGCGCTTTCGTCAGTTTGTAACTGCAGTCTTCATCAGAATAATACAAAATCACAAATACCACAGTTAAAAAGCATTCAGTTCAGTCACATGATGTATAGAAAACAATTACTTATTCCAAGTCATTAAATAATTAAATGAACAAGCCTCCCCCTACATAATTTAACTCATTTGTATACAATAAGAACACAGTCTCAAGTAACTGACTATACTAAGGCAGTCATTGAGTCCTGGTGGCATATGGGCATTAAGCTTTATTTGCCAACAAAGCTCCTTGAATTCTAAAGCATCAGTCCATGGGCCACCTCGTAAATCCTTTTTTAATCCTTCTAAGACAACAAATTTAAAACTGTGAGTTAGGTGCCCTTCCAAGTGTTTATATAGAGCATTATTAGCTTTTTTGTTTTTTATATCTCTGACATGCTCATAAATTCTTTCTTTGGTTTTTCTTACATAAAAACAAAAAATAAAATAACAGATAGCAGCAGAGACAACCCCAACAGAATTACAATTGTATATTCCATTGGGTCTAATATTGAGGTGGTTAATTTTTATTTTTTCTACATTTAAAATATGTATGCACTGTGAACAAAACCCACACTTCTTAGTGCCTACCTTAGCAGTGCTAATACAACTTATGCCATGTCGCTCTAACATGTTTTTAATTGTAGATCCCTTCTATATACTATATGTGGTCTGGAACCCACCTTTTCAAGCACGCCTTCATGCCCACAAAAAATCTGCCAGTTCTTAAATAAGATGTCACGAATTAGCAAATGATCCACTGAAAATCTAGTAATAAAAGAACAATGATAGTCCCTGGTATGTACTATAGATCCTAAATCTGTAGAACTAGGGTTTACATTCTCCTTCATGCCAAGTAAAGGGGAAATAGACCCATTTTTTTATTTTGGTAGTGATCTCATTTTTTATCAAATCAATGAGTCCAGGGGATATTTTCTAGAGGAAAACATTTCAGTTAAAACATCACATTGTATCAAAAACTCTGCATCACTAGCAGCCATATGTGCCACTCGGACAAACTGACCTTTAACTATGCCCTTCTTAACATGTTTAGGGTGATTGCTATAACAATGCAACAAGCTATTAGAGTAGGATGGGTTCCTGTACACATTATTTAAGTATTGCATATTCCTAGAATCCTTTTTAACTTCAACGTCCAAGTAGGTGATAGTATCACTACTATAGCTGCAACTGAATTTAAAGAATGTTGTGGGGTCATTTATGTAATCAAAAAATTCCTTCAAATCCCCCTCGCTACCTGTCCAAACAAAAAACAAATCATCAAGGTTGCATAGATATAAATTCCAAACCCCCCCCTAAAATGGGAAGAGAAGACTTTTTGAAATTTATAGTGAACCCCAAGCTCTAAAGAAGATATATGTCAAAATGAAGATTTTGCAAAAGGGTCTATTGAGAGGATGCTAATAATGTTAGCAAACAAGGGGGCACAAATGGCCCCCATGGCCAGACCAGTTTTTTTGAGAAAATATTGCCCCTCAAAAAATACATAATTATGTCACAACACTGTTTCCATAAAGGTTACAAGGACATCTACCTGTTCATTCCTAAATAAATGTAAATCAAACAAAAATTCCTGAAACCATTCAATCCCCAGGGTGTGGGGTATAACACTGAACAAATTGACAACATCAATTGTCACAAATATAACATCTTCTTTATACTCCAAAAAAATCATTTTTTCAGAAAGTGCCAAGAGTCAATGCAAATATGCTCTTCCCCCTTTAGGACATCTTTCAATATTACATCAATGTATTTACACAATGTGTGTGTTTTGGATCCTTGTCCACTAACTATAGGTCTCATAGGCGGAACCACTTTACTTCTGTGCATCTTCAGAAGTCTGAAGATACTAGGCACCTTAGGATGTTAGGTAGTCAAAACTTCTGCCATAGTGTGGTCCAGTTGCCCCTGGTCTTCCACATCCTTAATCAACAGGTCAATCCTGTGGTTATATATGTTGACCATATTTAATGAAACCTCCTCGTAAAGAGCACTATCTGACAAAAAGACATTAATCCTATTCACATAGTCCAGTTTGGACATAATCATTACCCCACCCCCCTTATCTGGTTTCATAACTCTTATAGCTTTATTGTTACAAATTTTCAGTAGAATTGCTCTTTCAACTTTGGATAAATTGTCACTAAAATCATGTGGTCTGTGTTTAGTCATTGCTCTAAAGTCGAATTCACAAATTTTCTAAAACATCAATAAGCAATTAGATAAGCAGCAAGATAGCAAGATCCTATACCAGAAGTGTCAAGCGGCAAAGAAGATAACATCTCGCTCCTCCCTGTTTGTTGATATGCTGCATCACTGTGGTATTGTCTGTGAACACCTTGAAAGGCCCTGGACAGAAAAGAGGATGAAAGGCCTGAAGAGCCAGAAGAAAAGCTCTCATCTCTTTGACATTGGTGTGCTCCTTCTGCTCATGAGGCAACCACACACTCTGTACTTTTAGGGAGCCAAATGTTGCCCCCCCCCCCCGTCTCATGTCTAAATCGTCTGTGAACAATTCCTGAGAGGGAAGAGGGGGGATGAAAAGGTATCCCTGGATTCAGAGACAACTGCTGAATCTACCAGTGAAGTTCCTGTCTGACACAAGGAAGAAGAGGAACTACAAAGTCTAGAAGATGTGCATGCTGAAGCTACACTAACTTCAGAAACCACTGAAGCTTTCTCATGTGAAGTTTGACCAGAGGAAGCATTGGAATGGTGGATACCATGAAACCCAGAGCTCTCAGAAATTCCCTGGTGGTAATGGAAGCCAGAGGAAGAAGAGCCTGAAAGAAAGAAATGGGAGTTAAGGTCTTTAGGGGGCAAGGAGGCAAGCATTGGCACCTTCCGAATCCTGCAACCCAGAAAAATATGATCCTGAGAAGGAGTCAGAGAAGACTTTTTGAAATTTATAGTGAACCCCAAGCTCTAAAGAAGATAAATGTCAAAATGAAGATTTTGCAAAAGGGTCTATTGAGAGGATGCCTGAATCAACAGGTCATCTAAGTAAGGAAAATTTTGGATCCCTAAAAGACTACAAAAAGCAGTCACAGGAGCAAGGCATTTGGTGAACACCCCTGAGGCAGTAGAAAAGCCAAAGGGCAAAGCAAAGAACTGAAAATGCCAGGAAACAACAGCAAAATGCAAAAACTTCCTAAAAAGAGGATGCATTGAAATATGGAGATAAGCATCCTTGAGATCCAGATATACCATATAGATCTGACGGAGCAAGAGATGAAACTGAATCTGAAGGGACAACATCCAAAAGGAAGGCACTTTCAGAAAAGTGTATAGATGAGACAGGTCTAGAATAGGTCCTCAAGTGTCCCCTTTTCTGGGCACTAGAAACAGTATGGAGTAGAAACCTTTCATCCTATGAGACACAGGCACATCTAGAATCAAGAGATTTTGAAGAACCTCTAGGAGAAAGTGAAATTATTCCAAGGAGGCTGAGGAATGCCCATAAAAAGAGGATGGTATTTCCACACCATGAAGTACCACTGAGGAATAATAAACAGAAACTAAGAATCCTGAGTGATCTGAAGCCAAACATGAAGAAAAAGAGAAAAGTGAAGAGAAAGAGGAATGTGGCTGGGAAGAGATGAAAAGTCATACAGTACCTGGTTTGTCTGGAAATGAAGGCTTTGGAGTCCCTGAAAACTTGGGAGCCTTAACAGAAGGAGTCCATTTGCTACCCTTTCAAACTTTACTAGAAGGATAGGATTGCCTACGAACAAAGGTGGGGTAGTTTCTCTGAAATTTAAACACAGGGAAAGCAAACACGTGTTTAAGCTCCTATAAGGCCTTACCATTATCCTGAAGGGACTTAAACAAACCAACATCAGCTTCCCCAAACAAAAGTTTAGAAGCCAGAGGAGCATCCATTAAATTAACTTTAATATCATTAGGTAGAGGTTGAAGCCTCAGCCAAGAATACCTCCTCATCACTGAACCAAAAACAGCCGCCCTAGATGAGGCATCTCCAGCATTTTAACTACATTTAATACTATGATGAATGACTTGACAGGACATCCCTAGGAAGGAAACAAGAGAAGTTTTACCCCTGGAGTCTGGAAAATTAGAAATAAGTTGATAGGTCCAAGAAAGAGGAAAAGGGTTCTACTCCAGACTGTTTTAGAAAAAATTACCAACACATATGGGTCTAATAATTAACAGCCCTAAAAGCTAGGGTAGCAGAAGTGTAAGCCTTCTTAGCTAACCTTTCCACAGTTCTGCTATCCTTGTCAGAAGGCAATAACTTGGGTGAAGGAAGCAATTGAGATGGCTTATCAGAGTCTACAGACATAACAGAGGGATCAGCAGCAAGACATTTATATAGGAAAGAAGAATACCCAGGCATCCTATAAAACCTGACAGGCTTCTTGGGAGCAGGGGTCAGAGAATCAGGTGCTTGAGAGGCATTGGAAAAAGCATCCACAAAGCAGTCAAAACAGAAGGAATAACCACAGATTTAGGGGAGTCCAACTGCAGCAACTCATAGTACTTTTTATGGATGTCAGAGACCTGAGCACAATCCCCCTTAAAAAAAATCCATCATTCTAGAGAGCATGTCCGCAAAGGAAATTTTGAGTAGAATAAGTCAGGGATTCCTTATCTGAATCTGACTCATTCTCAGAAGAATCCTTTTCTCTAGGCCTGTTAAGGGGAGTAGAGGATCAAGGTGGAACAGGAACTGAAAACCCCTGCGGAGGTTTTACGGGCATTAAACCACCAAATAACCCCTGAATGAAGGCCTGCCACTCACTTTATGGATCCCTAGGAGTAGAAGAAACATGTTTCATTTTTTTGTTTCTTCTTTAGGGGAACATCCCCTCCAGAAAGCTGAGAAGGCTCAGGCCCAGGACAGCAGTTGAGAAGCGTAGTAGGAACTTCTTCCCCAACCAAAAAGTGAGGAACTCCCATAGGCCACTAAAAATCAGCTGTGGTTCCCCCTGAACATCCAAAAAGGATGCCTGCAAGGCCTCTTCAGATGTGCTGCAAGCCAGACCCTCACCAGTCTCTAACACAGTTGCAGCAGAGAAAATGGACAATACAGTGAGGTGACCCACCAAGTTTGTAATGGCCTCGGGAGAAACACCTGCCAGAGGCTGGATAGTGGAAGATTCCAGTCATATCTTTTTCACCTTCTTCTTCCCTAATGGCTGACCCTCAGGGTCGGAGATTCCTTCCATTGTATCTTTAGCGAGAAGCTTAAGATACTGGTTCTCAAGATACAAGGAAAGGAAAGAAAGTATTTAAGTAGTTTCCGGAATGAATGCCTGGCAAATAGAACAAGGCATATGGTCATAAGAAGGTCCTAGACAAAAAAGACACTTATCGTGGCAGTCTTTATGGGGAATGTGTCTCCCACACTGGCATTTACACTTCTTTGATGACATTAACCACAACAAGTACAAAAATGTAAGAAAAAACAAAATCCCTAATAAGGCACTTATCTCCAACTGCAAAAAGAAGTCAGTAAACAGACATAGGTAGCCAGTGTAGAATGAAAATCCATTAAACTAGCAGAGAATAGATGCAGGTAAACAGACTGATAGTAAAAAGATGCATTCAGAGCGGCTATGCAAGGAGTGTTTAGTTTATATTCAGCATAACTTTTAAAAGCAACAAGTAGTCTTTGGTAGACTGACCCGACATTCGGGCTTCCATGGCAGGGAATCCCACCTGCTAAGAATACTGCAGCAGTCAATGTTAGGACATCTGTGGCTCTCCAGTCACTATACTAACTGTAGAACTCTGGCTCCCATGTCAGTTTACTTACTGTAGAACATTGGCTCACCAGTCAAAATACTTACTGTAGAAGACTGGCTCCTCTGTCACTATACCTATTATAGAACTCTGGCTTTCCTGTCACTATACATACTGTAGATCTCTTGCCCCCAGTCACTATACTTACTGTAGAACTATGGCTCCCCAGTCACCATACTTACTGTTGAACTATGTCTCCTGTCACTATACATACATACTGTAGAACTCTAGTTTCACAGTCACTGTTCTTACTGTGGAACCCTAGTTCCCCACTCAAAGTACTTACTGTAGAACTCTCCCCCCCCAAAGTCACTATACTTATGGTAGATCTCTGGCTTCCCAGTCACTATACTTACTGTAGAACTATGGGTTCTCAGACATTGTACTTACTGTAGCCTCCTCTTCACACTGGCCAAAGGAGGTCATGGCCGTACTTCATTAGGTCACTGTCTCAAAGTCAGCATTGCTCAACATGCTCCGCCCCTCACCATCCTATATGTACCTCTCTCTCTCTCTATATATATATATATATATATATATATGTGTGTGTGTGTGTGTGTGTGTGTGTGTGTATATCTTGGTAGATAGATAAATATGTTTGTGTGTGTGTGTGTGTGTGTGTGTGTGTGTGTGTGTGTGTGTGTGTGTGTGTGTGTGTGTGTGTGTGTGTGTGTGTGTGTGTGTGTGTATTTGGGCACATCACCAAACTTGATGACATGGGTGGATGATATGTCAGACTAAAGGTATCAACCCAAAACAAACCATGCTTTAAGCAATAGTTGTGGCACAGTATCCCTATAGACTGTAATGTGATTTAAGATGGCAACAACCCTGTAAAGTTCACTGACCTGCATGTCATGTACAGAAAACTTCTCTGGAGCATGGACAGGCATATACCTCATTTAGCAGTCTAGGGATGGAACAAATAGGGTTCAATGTGCACTTCAAAAAAGTTTACCCTAAATTGCCTCTTTATCATAATTTACACACTGCAAGCAATGTAACTGTGCAGCAAAAACAGCACAGGCTGATATGATGCTCATCATATTAGTGAATTTCCAGAAATAGTAAGGACACCACAATTATATTTCTGTTACTGTAGAAAGGAAAGGGCTGATAGCTGCCATGGTAAGGGTACACAGATCAAAGAAAAGTGGGAAAAGAGACTGGTAACTGTAATGTTTCTGAGGAGGGGACTATTTGACTTCTACCTGGTGACGGGGTGGTGAGCAGCACAGGGAATGTGAGATGGATCTCTGCAGTAAATTATTATATTGATATACAGATAACTGCAGGACTTATTTTTTGGGGGCTCTCCATAACAATTTGCTAATGGAGATGGAGATCATAAAAGGCATTGCAAATTTGCAGTAGTAGCCCATGAAAGAATTGTCCATTTGGCTATTTGAGGGTTACTATGACCCCTGGTATGCAGTTCAGAAAGTGAGCACAATGTTGTGATTCACAATATCTATGTCTGTGTTCAGATGTTCAACATAGTAGAAAAGCATGGATGTGTGGAAGGCAAACAGATAATCAGTACTGGGCAGGTATGAATATGCGTTTCACATGATGGTTGTACTTTCTTGGGCACATGTAACTGTAAGCTGACAACATGATATACGTTGTAACCCAACCATCTCCATGCTGCCCTTCTGGAATACTATGGTGAATTCTCCTGTGATATGGGAGTATGAGAAGTAAAAAATCTTACTGTGCCACAACAAACATACTTATGTGAGACCACTACAGATGGTGCTGTGCATACTGTGTCTGCTCTCTGACCATAGATGTATGCCCACATTTGTAGGTAGAAACATGGCACTCAAGTAGAAGATACCCTGTATAATTTGTCCTAGTCAATGACTAGTGTATGACTGCAGACAATTAATAAGAACAGACAGGAGACCCAAAACACAGACAAATGAGATCAGGCCTTCATTGAAGTGTGTGGCATGAGCAGATGGTAGTGTGAAAACAGTCAAAGACCACAACAAGGTAGAATATCAGGTCCATTGCAGGGACACCAACATCACCCTGCACACCTGCTAAAAGGCCCACAGAATTGCATTGGGGTGGATAGTCATGGTTCAGGTCTACTGTTATAGGACACACTTACTGCCACTGAGAAGGTCCTGTTGTCCCTGTTTGGGGAGACTGAATTGATTCTGATAACAGGTGGAGGCCTGGATGTGGGAGCTAATCTGGATGCATAATCACATGTCTGTGCAGATGCACCAGGCTTGGTATTTCCTCATTTCAGTATAACATTTCTATGACATTCTAGTGTAGTGAGTTCAGAAACACTCATCACTATCATATCTTCTCTAGAGGCACATCTGGGATGCAAGCATGAGGGCATATGTGCTGGCAGGACAGGTAGCTTACATCCTTCTAAGTTGGGAACTGCTGATTGAGAGCTCAGTGTCTGTTATTCTAAAAGTGTATTAGTTCTGGTTTAAGCACTTGGGCTTCAGGCCAGTTATTTTATGTTAAGAAGGATTGCAGTCTGCACTCTTGTGGGGGGAGAGGCTGGCTGACTCTGCCCTTCTGAGCAGGGAATTTCTGGTTAAAGGCTTATAGTGGCTGCATATTCTAACTGTTTCTTACTGAAATTGGTACACCTTGTTTGCTGTAGCATAGACTAGATGCAGGCCTGCTGAATCTAGCTTTGTTTGTATGCTTGTTGTTTGTTTATTTCCCTGAAATGCTAATTCCACCTAAAACGAGGCCTTTCAGCACTTCTGTGGATCCCTAGTGATATCTGCATTGCTTACTGCACTTATTTCCTTGTTTCACTTGAAAGAAAGTTACTGTTTCTCGTTTTTTGCATTTAAGTTACCTGTAACACATTGCATTTAAGTTACCTGGCACTTGTCACTAAAGCAATTATATACGTCAGCACTAAAATATTAAAAGCACTACACCCTCACAAAATCCCCTTGAGTACCTTGTTCCCCATTGGCCCTTTTTTCAATTATAAAGGAATTCCCAATACTATTCTAGCATGTCCAAAGGTCAGTTGTCAATCTCCTCTCCAGTCCAGCTGGTGAATCTGGGAATCTTGAGGCAAAGTTACAACTGCCTCATGTACACAGACAACCCTCTCCTCCTCCCAACAAATTCCAACACATGTGAGAGATGCAACCATATAGCCAAACTGGAGGCTAAGCTCTCTCAACTCAGTACTGGTGTAACCAGTCAGGAGGAGAAGGAAACCACACTCACTACAATTCCAGTCTCACATAGACCTACCACGACAACAAACCAAACACATAAACACACAAAAACATACTCGGAGGCTCTAAATAAAAATCTGCCTAAGCAGCAGAGACCTCCAAAGCAGACACCCAAGCAACCGCTACCCCAAAAAAAACACATGCAACACATAGCTCACAAAGCCAGTGTGCCAAACAGTCACAGCCCTTAAGGCTAAACAACACACCTGATACACTTGTAATAGGTGACTCTATCGTCAGGCACACTGACGTCCCGCTCACCAGGCTGAACAAGGAGAAGGTCATGGTGAGCTGCCTGTCGGGCGCTAGGATCTGCCACATAACACAAGCACTCAGGTCACTCCAAGGCAAGTACAAATATGACTCAGTCATTGTCCATGCTAGTGTGAATGACCTGAGACGTACCTCCCTGGACTACATGAAAAGAGACAAAGAGGAGCTCTCTGAGCATGTAGCCCAGGCCGGTATGACCCTGACCTTGAGTAGCATCTTACCCTCACCAAGAATGATGTCACAATATGAAGACAAGATGATCAATTTCAACAATTGGCTTAAGTGTTGGTGTCATTCAAAGGGGATCCAATGCCTGTCAGCATGGGATGACATGCTTGAAAAGCCACGATGCTTCGCTAGGGACGGCTTGCACCTGTCACCCCTGGGCTTTCAGATATTGGCAAAGGCTCTTGCTACCCTACATAGTGCCTTTTTTAGGCAAGGCTCAAAAGACAAACCCACCTCCATAGGTATCACAAGGGATAAGAAACTAAGAGTAATGCTGCTCAACGCCAGAAGTCTAAACCTCAAGATGCACGCACTCAAAACTCTCCTTAGCATGGAGAACATCAATATCTGTGCAGTAACAGAAACCTGGTTCAAGGCTCCCGAGAGCACCCCAGCACTACCAGGTTATACTTCATACCATGCTTTTCGGCCCCAAAACTTGGACCGAACCACAAAAGGAGGGGGAGTATCAATATTCGTCAAAGATACCCACACCTCCAGGTTGGTGGCACAGCACGAAGCATCAGAGACTGTCCATGTGTAACTAACTGTGGGTAAAACTGCCTTCCAGTTTACAGCCTGCTACAGACCACCCTCCCAAACACAGGAACCCCACTCGGCCTTCCTGAGAATACTGGAAAATATGAAGGTCTCTCCAAACACCATTATATTGGGCAACTTCAACTACCCAAACATAGACTGGGAGCATTACTCTAGCTCCAACACCCTAGCCTAAAGGTTCCTAGAATTTATAAACTCAAATGCTATGGAACAACTTGTTACCACTCCCACAAGAGGGGAAAACATACTGGACCTGATCATCACCAACATGGGGACACTATGCTCCAGACCAGAAGTGTATCCCTCACTGGTAAGATCAGACCATAAACTAATCTCACTGGATATTCACATTCCAACCCCACCCCCTACCCAGAAAACCACAGTGAAAAACTTCTCTAAAGCAAATTTCACATGCCTCAAAACTGAGGCGAAATCCTTCAAAGCCCCCGGGCCTGTGGAAAATATGGCCCAGACTGCAGAATCCTTTATAAAAGCATTCTGTGAACACCTTCAGGAATGCATGGATCATGCAATCCCAAATAAAACAAAGACCCAATCCTCCAAAGGCAGACGTCCTGTCTGGTGGACCCCAGCCATAAACAAAATATACAATAGAAGGAGGAAGCTACTACATGATAGAGCAAAATCCCAAAAAGGGAAGGCATCTCTGATCAGTATTAGCAAAAAACTATGGGCACTCATAAAATCGTCTAAGGCCAGCTTCAAGAGAAAAATTGCACAGGACACTAAGGATAATCACAAGGCTTTCTTTAGTTATGTTAGGAACCTGGGTGGGAATTCCCAGATATGATCAGAATTAGTCCAAAATGACAAAAAATACACTGAGCCCACAGACATTGCCAACATCCTAGCTGACAGGTTCAGTGCAAACTCCCCCCCCCCACCAAAAGGGCAAATATCTATCCCAACAGAGTGCTGCCCCCCTGACATCTCAGATGCTCAGGTAAGAGCCGCCCTCTCCAAAGCAAAAAACACAGCATCAATGGGACCAGATGGTGTCCCGGGCTGCGTCCTACATGAACTCCAAGAAGAGCTAAACCCAAACATAAAACTACTGTTCAATCTTAGCCTTACTACAGGATATGTACCCATAGAGTGGCGTACAGCAACAGTGGTCCCTCTCCACAAAGGTGGTGCCTCAACGGATCATGGAAACTATCGCCCCATAAGCCTGACAAGCTTGGTCTGCAAAGCTATGGAAAGGATCATCATGGACCTAATAAATAAAGATATTGGGGACCTACAGACACTGGATCCTACCCAGTTTGGCTTTGTTAAGGGCAGATCCTGCCTCTTAAACCTGGTCAATTTCTTTGAAACAGTCACCAAGGCCATTGACGAGGGGAAGGTGGTCCACACAGCCTACCTGGACCTCACAAAAGCCTTCGATACAATACCCCACTCGGGCATTATAGATAAGCTCACCAGCTTAAATATAAACCCCTATGTCACTAGATGGGTTGCAAACTGGCTCAAGGACAGAACCCACTTGATTAGAATTGCTGGAGCCATGTCAGACTCCAAACCAGTTACAAGTGGCATCCCACAAGGCTCAGTCCTGGGACCTCTCTTGTTCGGTATATATTTCTCGGCGGTACAGGCCAACACGGAAGGACTGTGGCTGACCAAGTTCGCAGATGACTGCAAACTGGGCGCCATAATTGACTCTCCAGCCGACACAAGCATCCTCCAAAAGGGCCTCATAGAAACAGACAACTGGTGCCAGAGCCATGGCCTCAAGCTAAATGCCAAAAAGTGTATAGTCATCCCCTTTGGCAAAAACAAACTGCCCACAAATTACCACATAGGTGGTAATCCATTAAGTACAGAAGAAGTCATTAGGGACCCAAGTTGATAGCAATCTCTCATTTGACAACCACGTGGCCAAAGTGGTCAGAAAAACATTTTATATAGCCCACCTAATCATGAAGGGATTCACATCTAGATCAGGGGAGGTCATCGTGCCTCTTTACTCATCCCTCATCAGGCCCATAATTGAGTACAATGCCCCTTTTGGGATGTACCTTACCAGACACCTGCAGCAACTGGAAAGACCCCAAAAGTACCTCACCAAGAGGATCAAAGGGCTCAAACAGATGCCATATGCTGCCGGGTTAAAGAAACTCCAGCTCTACTCAATGGCATACCGCCTGCTCAGAGGCGATCTGTGCCTGATGTATAAAGCCATGTCAGACCCGGAATTAATGGACATGCTGCACCTCAGAAAATCCAAATCCCATCGAGCTACGCGCTCGAGAGACTTGAACCTCAGCACTGAAATAAATAGGACATGCTGGAGGGACAGATTCATAACCCAGAGGCTCCCTTCACTCTGGAATAAAATCCCAGTCCAGGTTAGGCAGAGTCCCACATTGACTCTCTTCAAGAGGAATCTTGATGAGTGGATGGGAGGTCGTAGGTTTACCCCGGCTATCTCTTCCATGTCACTGTTAGACAGAGGCACAGTATACTAACCTCAAAAAAAGGCATAGCAAAATTAATTTAAAATGGGTGGCGAAAGCCAAACACACTATGGCTAGGCTTATAAATGCCCTAGGGCAGATAGCCTAGTATGAACCTATGAACCTATATCATACAAGGTATGTTTGTTTAAATTCTTTATATAACTGTAAACTGTACTTTTGATGCTCAACAATCATGTGACATTGTCACATATTGGTAATGTTACATATGGTTTAAGGAGTCCTTTGCCATGGAGCAGTAAATGGCTGAATGTTGATGATGGCATCACAGTCTGAAGGCACAGTGTTACTGTCAACAATGTACAGTCATACAGCTCTATTGCCCATGGAACCCACTGCGTCTCTTTGGAATGCAAGGGCAGGTCACATTCAACTACCCTTACTGCAGTACCTTAAACCCTTGCCCACACCCCTGCAGTGTGCAATGACACCTTCACAGACCATGGGAATTGGGGGGGGGGGATGACATGTGTCTGTCATTACCATTTTCTGAAATGGGTGTCACAATGGGCATTACTTAATAGATGAACAGGGCTGTCACACAGACATATGCAAAGGAAACCACAGTCATGACATTGAAAATAGGTGTACTGAGCAGCCTTCTGGATAACCTAAGTGAAGGCACCAAACTCATTGCAGACAGGGCATTCTGCCTTGACATTCTAGGGACAACATCATTCCCTTGGGCTCTGCTTGTCTGCTTTCTCTTTGGACACTGCCAGAGAACAGATCATTTGCTTGCTGCACATCTTCAGAGTATAATGCTGTGTACTACTGTAAGAATCCAGGCAGCAGAGCTGGGTCTCAACATTGTTTCAGCTTTGCAACAATGCAGAATTGATTTGCATCAAAGTCATGCTGTTTGGGCTGTTTATTGGTGTCATGAACCATTGTTCCAGGGTATATCTGGCATCATCAATAAGATGCTCCTGTAGAAAGTCATCTTAGACAAATAGTGTCAGTCAGATGTGTGCAAGATGTAGGAATTATGGGAACTACCTGGATGTCATGCAGATACAGTGTAAACCGAACCATTTGCTTGGATACCATCTGACAGTTGATGTAGCAGATATCCTTTCAGATGATGTATTGTTGTCCATGTGAGTAAAGCTAGGCCCTGATAAAAATGTGAGTGCAATCAGTGTGAGTGCAATTAATGGCCAATAGAAACTCAGGAATTTACCTATTTCATAGATCACCTGTATATTGAGGTTTCCCTAATCTGTGGCCTTTTGAAGTTGCATATATTACTCACAAGCTGCAGAAAAACATCAAGGAAATGGAGTAGTATCTGTGAGATGGATGCCTGTGATACACCCTTCCTATAGCCTAGAGTGTTGCTGGAAGGTATGCATAGTGAGGATTGTCAAAGCTACACATGCCTTATACTTTACGTCAGTAGAGTGGACACAAGTCGTGCTATGGTAGTCACAGAAATTATCTATAGATGGTGATGAAGTAGTCCTTCATGGATCCTAGCTATGAAACAGCCACTAACATATGCTGCTTGGGTAATATGGCTGCTGTACCCAGCATCATAGTGCATTATTCATTGCTCACTAAAAATCATGTTTTGCAAAGTGGCTGGTTTGATTGTACAATTCTTTTGTTTTGAACAACTGCACTATGTTATCTACCCTCATTTTATTCACAGTTGGGTTTATTATCACACTATTGCTCATTTAGATAGCATTATACAGTCATTAGTGTATGATGCCAACTGCATAATTTCACATGCTTATGAGAAAAACATACCTGTGTCTCTTAAATGGACTCACCTTGCTGGTCATCCCTCATCATACAACTTTGTTTAATGCATTGCATTATTCATTTCTGAATCTCACCAAATATTTTGAAACATGAGAAGAAAATTATTATATCAGGTAAAATGTGCTGTCTTTTTTTTCTACCAAAGCTTAACATGTAATGCTTGATGCAAAATGAGCTTCAGCCAGCTGCAAATGCAATTAAGAAGATAGTTCTTTAATAAAAAAATGCTGACAGGAACAATGCCAGCATAAAAAAAAATATTGCATAACAGTAATAAACGCCCCTCAAAAAAAAAAAAAAAAAAAAAAAAAACAGAGATACATGCATATCATCTCTTCTTGTTAAAGCTCATTCTAGAGCCAGTGTCTCAGCAGAGAATGTTACTTTAACACTGCCATCCTACTGAGTGAGCATTTTAGTATAATCTGTTACTGAAATTAGTATAACTGGGTGTGCACAGAATAAGCTTTGTAATTTCAACAATGCTATTCAAATGTATTTTCACTATGCTAAACAACCATTAACAAAAGTATTCCAGGCATCTTAATGACTATTGCTATTTTGCATCATCTGAATATGAATTGTGAATAGCTTTCCTTATCGTAGCATAGATATTTGGATGAAACTTCTTCCAAAGAGGTTTACTGATTGGTTTCTTTTTAATTTCTCCTTCATTATATTCAGGTTTACTGACTGTATGCTTTACTTCTTCTCTGTTGTTTCATTTCATTTAATATCTCTGATTAACTTTGTGTATGTGGTTAAAAAAGGACCAAGATTCATGAGGCTGAGTTCACCTACATAATGCAGTAAAATAAAGACAACTAGTAAATTAAGATTACCCACCTAAGATAAGTCCTTGAAGAAGAATAAAACTGTGCCCAGTCATGAATTCATGTCTGCTCTGTAGTAGTCTAGCAGTGTATGTGTGTTTTTTTTGTGTGTGTGTGTGTGTGTGTGTGTGTGTGTGTGTGTGTGATGACTCATTGACATGTAGGTCTTATATATGCAAGGTATATCTTATCATATGGTTAGCACATATGTGCGGTGCACACACCTTCTGAAAAACATAGTAAGCAAAACTGCACCTTCCAACGGAGACTGTTCGTCACAAACAAGAACAATGAAAGAAAAACACGTCCAGTCTCACCGCAGAAAAGGAATAGCAAAACGAGTCCCAAAGTATAATAAAACTTTAATAACAGACAAGCGCTTTCGCGTATGGAATATACGCTTCTTCAGATCATAAAAACAAATGGAACTGAGCAAGTTTATATACGATAGCATCATTTCTTGATTAAATCAAATTGAATTAAATTGAATTAATCAAACAATCAAACAATATACAATCAATCATTGCCTAACTATTCAAACACTAATACAAGATCCTATTCTAAATAGCCACACACAAATCAGTGTATGTAAAACATTCCCCAGATATCCCAAAGATAATAAAGAAAATGCCAATATATATGAATACAAAAACCTAATGTTATTCACAATGTTATAAAACATATATATATTCTCATAACTAAACAAAAATACTTTAAACAGTCCTACCATATCAAAAACTACACTACTCAATAAATAAATAAATACTTAAAAAGAATAAACAAATGAATAGTAGAATATATCCAAACATTTAAATAAATAAATAGCTTGGTTATTATACCAATATGATAAACAGCATAAGGTTCACATGAATCAACATAAAATGACAAGAAATACATGTATGGCTAAACACATTCATTTGTAGTCAAAACTCATATACATAAATATTAATAACTATAGCTGAATGCTATTATAAGCATCCAACTCATTAAATATATAAAACATGTTATGCAAAGAGCATGTTATGTCTGCTTTCAAAACCTCATAGAAAATGTATATATGAAACATGTAAAGAATGTATAAAATATATACATATATATATATATATATATATATATATATATATATATATATACAAATATGTTGTACAAATACCAAAAATGGAACCAAAATAGTGTATGAATGTGACTAAAGGTAATAATAATCATTATGAATATTACCTCTGAACAACATTATCTACGTGAAGCTAAAAAGGATCTAATGGATACATATACATTGAGTCCTGGTGGATAATGGCCTCTTAACTTAAAAATCCATTCTAGCTCCCTTTGTTCCAGATAATTCATATAATCTCCACCTCTATTACCAGGACTAACAATCTGTAAAACCCTGAATAAGACGTCTTTGCTTTGGGTGGCATTGTTCATTTAACTGCATATGCACATGTCCCTAAATAAATGCAAAAAGGCAGTTTAATTCATGGAACGCCCAAAGTATGGTTTCAATTAGGATGCCTGTAGGTATATAACGATTCTGATGATTTCCTTTCTCTTGCTGAATAGTTAACAGAGCTATAACATATTGCTCCATGATGAAATTTTTAAATTCATAAGTTTAGTTTTACTGATGTACAGATTCCTGCAAGTTTCACGTAGTATGTAAAACTCACTACAGCACTAAGTTTCGACAGAGGAAATTCTCCAATGAACAGATCCCTGAAAGCTAAGCTGTCTATATGTAGCAGTTTGACACCGAATAAAATCCCTTACCATTGGATATGTATACTGTACAGGCATCCACACTCCTCAACTCTCACACATTATCCCTACAAAGTGACCGGGACATTACTTAAACTTGGATTACCCGCACTTCTGTCAGGGCTGTGTCCTTCTGCACCATGAGAAGATCTACATAGCAAGTAATATTCTTGGGGATAATACCCATTTGAGGATAACATATAACGTGTATGCAGCTGGGAAGATGTAGTGAGCCAGTAATATCATGCATGATTAATATATATTACCACAGCTTTCACTAGGAAATCAACAGCACTCCATGTGTTAGATTAGCTGCAAAGGTATTTCAATATATATATATATATATATATATATATATATATATATATATATATATATATATGTGTGTGTGTGTGTGTGTGTGTGTGTGTGTGTGTGTGTGTGTGTGTGTGTATATAGTATAAACTTTAATGGTACAATACTATACAAGTATGTGAAAGCACAATGCATACTGGTAACACTGGCCTTAAAAGTATGATCACTAACGTATTACACAGCTGCGCAACATGGATCTTAGTCACAACAGAATAAACCACATGGTACCAAGGTTTCACAAAGCAATACCCCAACATAGCTATGAACTTGAAAGCATGACTTAGGTGCACATTTTAATGTGCAGTTCACAAAGAATTATAAAATATTTACATTTTCTCATAGCCCTACCCTATATTAGATTCAGTTCCTTTTTATGGAATTCACATTTCATGCCATTTCTATCTGTAACAAAAAAAACAGGCAAAAAGTACTTGCTACAAAAGTGGTCATTTTTTTATTATAAATGGAAGCATTTATGTATTTTGTTAAGTAGTGAACTTTCCATGACAGTTTGAGAGTTATTTTTGTTTTCTATTTGTGATAATGTTATAAAGCAACACCATATAAACACTAATTTAAACTTGTGCAAGTATATTTTGATAAAAAGGCATAGTTGGGTGTTGCATTTAAATTGAGGGCTTTTGGGGAGATACTACATAAGTGCAATGGGTTGGTCATTTCAGAATGCAACAAATGAGAGCACATATACATGTTCCAACTGAATGCCCCAAGAGATTTAAAGTACCAGTTAATAGATATCTGCCCTCATGCGATACAGTTTTTTCATCCATTTCAGTTTGTCAGGCCTGTTTGCATAACTTGTGCCATTGCCACCCTAGGAATGTGTTGTAGAGCCAGTCATCACTTGGGGAACTGTAGGTGACCCCAGCCTATCGCACAGACATCATCATTATAGAATGGCACAAAATCAATCCTCAGCAGGACTTCATAGGCTCACAGGTTCATAGGTTGGTACTAGGCTATCAGCCCTAGGGCCTATACAAGCCTAGCCATAACAATTCCCTGGCTATTTCTTCCCACACTATTTATTTCCCTGGACCCCTGTCTAGCAGGGCGACTGACGTGATCCCTGGGGTGAATCATCTTGTGCATTCTCCTGTTGTAGCAGATAAATACATAGAAATAAAATGGGGATATCAAAGCATCTCATCAGTTTGTTTGCTGCTGATGTAAACTCTTCCTACGCACATACACACACACGAGCACACGTACACACACACACACACACACACACCCACACACACACACATAGCGACACAGACACACACAAATACACATGCATGTACACGTATGTACACACACACACACACACACACACACACACACACACACAGAGTGCTTGTGCTGAGAATGCAGTGAAGGAGCTACTGCTCCCAGTCATTATATGTTTGCTGGCAGACTGAAGTTTCTTTTCTCACATGGCTGTAGCACAACTGAATGCTGATGGTCTAAGAGCCCTTATTACTACTAAAAACTGCATCTACATGCTTGAAGAACTAGTAGTGTTGAAGCAAACAATTCTTTAAGTCGGCAATACCATTCAAGTAGGAAAACAATTGTATGTGCCTTTTTGTCTAACTTTTTTAGTTTCTCTGCTTCATCTATTTCTGCCCGTCGTGAGAACCCACAAACAAACAATTGTTAATTTTGTTTCTGAATTTGAAAAGCTGTCATCCATCAGAAATGTATGAATTCCATTATGAAATTACTCATTTGATGTGAGATTTCATTACTTATGTTTCTTTTCTTGGAAAAAATCCCAAGATGATTATTGGCAATCAGTCTCATTCCCACCCCTGACTTATTGCATTCCATCAATTCAGATTTCATGAGGTACTTAAATGAAACCGCAATGCAGCTGTATATGTTTTAGTCTTAAAATGAACACATTTTCATTATAAATATCTGCCTTAAATAAGCAAATAAGCAAATATTTTTTTCCTGTGCCATGAACTTTGTCATTGAAACACAATTCCAAAAGCATTTTTTAATGATTTTGCTAAGCTGATAGGGCTCTTTTTTAAAACATACTCTTATACAACAAAATTGCACATAGAAAGATATATGTTTTCCTCTATGAAATGCATTTGGTCTCCGCACCGGTAATAATCAAAAACAAAGCACTGTAATTCCCTTGCAAGTATTTCTCCAAGGAAATAAATATATCAGGATTTGGAAGCATTGTTTCCTGACATGTCATTCTGTCAGGAAAATTACTATTGGAGAATCGAGTTCAGCAAAGGGCATTTAATTCCTGTCTTTTATCAAAACATTGTAAAGCCTCTGAAATGTGAATGCGCCTTTGTGCTTTATAATTCCATGGCAATGTAACCACAGCTGCTGATTTACATCTTGGTTTGATTTCTACCTCTTTTACTATCCAGCAGAGCCGTCTATCACAAACTTTAAGTACGCGTAACTATGGAGGTTTGCAGTCAGTTTCAATAGAGCAATATGGGTTTCAATGAGACAAGGTATTCACAATTGACATAATTCTGATCACTGCAAAAATGGAGCAAGTGTTGAGACCATTAAATTACCCCATAGTCCCAGTGTCCCCAGAAAATATAGTATTTACTTTATTGAGCAAAAGCTTTAAATAAATGACATGCTATTATTATTAATATTATGATTATTGTTCAAATTTAACCAATATATTTTCTTCATACAGACTCATGTCCTGATATCTTTCTCTGCTTTCCATGACTGCTCGGGACTGATGCCCCACTGGTGATACACCGGTGGAATGTGAGAATCCATAGCAGATCATGACTGCTAGAAGGTTGGCTGATGTCACTAAGCTATTTACACAGAACATTTATGTCTCTATATCTCTTTCATTAAATTTTGTGACGCCTGTCTTATAGGTTCATAGGTTCATAGGTTCATAGGTTTATACTAGGCTATCTGCCCTAAGGCATTTATAAGCCTAGCCCAAATTATTGTGGCTTACGCCACCCCTTATATGAAAAAATAATGTGCCCATTAGTTTGTTGTGCCTCTGTCCAGCAGTGACACAGAGATGATTCCTGGGGTAAACCTACGATCTCCCATCCACAGGTCTAGATTTCTCTTGAACAGAGTCAGCGAGGTGCTCTGCCTCACATGGACCGGGATTTTATTCCACAGCATAGGGAGTCTCTGAGTGATAAATCTATCCCTCCAGCACGTCCTATTTATATCTGTGCTAAGGTTTAAGTCGCTTGCTCTAGTGGTTTTGGTGGATTTGGATTTTTGAGGTGGAGCATGTCCATTAATTCCGGGTTGGACATGGCCTTGTATGTCAGGCACATGTCACCTCTGAGCAGACGGTATGCGACTGAATAGAGCTGGAGTTTCTTCAATCTGGCAGCATATGACAGATTTTGGAGTCCTTTATCCTTTTGGTGAGGAACTTTTGGGGTCTCTCCAATTGCTGCAGATGTCGGGTGAGATACATCCCGAATGGGGCATTGTACTCGATCATTGGTCTGATAAGTGAAGAGTACAGGGGAACAATGACCTCACTAGATCTGGATGTGAATCCCTTCATGATCAGGTGGGCAATGTAGAAGGTCTTTCTAACCACTTTAGCAATGTGAGTGTCAAAGAAAGGCCACTGTCAACCTGGGTCCCCAGGTCCCTGATAACCTCTTCTGTGCTTAGTGGATTGCCACCTATATGGTAGCTTGGGGTTACCTTGTTTTTCCCGAAGGGTATGACTATACATTTTTGGCGTTTAACTTCAGGCCATGGCTCTGGCACCAACTATCTGTTTCCATGAGTCCCTTCTGAAGGATATCCGTGTCCGATGCACTTTCCACTATGGCCCAGTTTGCAGTCGTCTGCAAACTTTGTCAGCCAAAGTCCTCCCATGTTGGCCTGTACTTCTGAGAAGTAGATGCCAAACAATAGGGGGCCAAGGACCGAGCCCTGTAGGACACCACTTGTGACCGGCTTGGAGTCTGACACAGCGCCAGCAACTCTAACCCTGTGGGTTCTGTCCTTAAGCCAGTTTGCAACCCATCTTGTGACATATGGGTTTACATTTAAGCTGGTAAGTTTTTCTACAATACCCAAGTGGGGTATTGTGTCGAAGCCTTTGCAAGGTCAAGGTAGGCTGTATGGACTGCCTTTCACTCATCAATGGCCTTGGTGACTGTTTCGAAGAAGTCAACCAAGTTCAAAAGGCATGATCTTCCCTTGACAAAGCCAAACTGGGTCGGGTCCAATGTCTGCAAGTCCCTATATCTTTGTTTATGAGCTCCATTATGATCCTCTCCATAGCTTTGCAGACTAGACTTGTTAAGCTTATGGGGCGGTAATTACCAGGGTCCGTAGAGGCACTGCCTTTGTGGAGTGGGACCACAGTTGCCGTACGCCACTCCTTGGGCACGTATCCTGTGGTAAGGCTGAGATTAAACAGCTGCCTTATGTGCGGGTTTAATTCCTCATTTAGCTCGTGTAGCACACAGCCGGGGACACCATCCGGTCCCATTGATGCTGTGTTTTTAGCTTTAGAGAGAGCAGCTTTCACCTGCGCATTTGAGATGTCCGGGAGGCTACACTCGGCTGGGATAGTTATCTCTCCTTTAGGGGAGAGGGGTGAAGTTTGCACTGAACCTGTCTGCCAGTATGTTGGCAATGTCTGTGGGTTCAGTGATTTTTGTATCATTTTGGACTAATTCTGAGCATATCTGGGAGTTTCCACCCAGGTTCCTAACATAGCTGAAAAAGGCCTTATAATTGTCCTTTGAATCCATGGCAATTTTTCTCTCAAAATTGGCCTTAGTTGATTTTATGAGTGCTCGTATTTTTTACTAATAATGATCAGGGGTGACTTCCCTTTTATGGATTTTGTTCTATCATGTAATAGCTTTCTCCTCTTATTGTAAAGTTTGTTAATGGCTGGGGTCCACCAGACTGGACGTTTGCCCTTTGTGGAAAGAGTCTTGGTTTTATTTGGGATTGCCTGATCCATGCAGTCCTGGAGGTGTTCATAGAAGGCATTTGTAAGGGCTTCCACAGCTTGGGTTGTGGTTTCCTCTGGCTCAGGGGCCTTGAAGGATACCACACCAGTCTTGAGTAGTGTGAAATTTGCTTTAGAGAAGTTCTTCACTATGGTCTTTTTTGCTTGGGGTGGGGGAGGGATGTGGATTTCCAGTGAGATTAGTTTATGATCAGATCTCACCAATGAGGGATATACTTCCGGTGTGGAGCATTTTGTCCCCATGTTTGTGACAATGAGATCTAGTATATTTTCTCCTCTTGTGGGAACATTGACTAGCTGTTCCATGGCATTTGAATTTATGAACTCCAGGAACCGTTGGGCTAGAAAGTTAGGGCTTGAGTAATGTTCCCAGTCTATATTCGGGTAGTTGAAGTCACCCAATATGATGGTGTTTGGAGATACATTTATACCCTCCAGTGTCTTCAGGAAGGCTGTGTGGGGTTCCTGAGTTTGAGAGGGTGGCCTGTAGCATGCTACAATTTGTAGAGCAGTTTTGCCTATGGTTAGTTGCACCTGGATGGTTTCGAAGCTTATGCGTTGCCACCAACCTGGAGGTGTGAGTATCCTTTATGAATATGGATACACCCCTCCTTTTGTGGTGTGGTCCGGGTTTTGGGGCGGAACGCATGATATGAGGTAAAACCTAATAGTGCCGGGTGCTCTCAGGAGCCTTGAACCAGGTTTCAGTTACAGCACAGACATCGATGTTCTCCATACTGAGAAGGGCCTCGAGTGCGTGCATTTTGAGATTTAGACTTCTGGCATTGAGCAGCATTACCCTCAGTTTCTTCCCATTTTTGTTTTCTAGGGTGGTAGGTTTAGAATTTGAGCCTTGCCTAAAAAGGCACTATGGGGTGGCAAGAGCCTTAGCCAATATCCGGAATCCCAGGGTGACAGGTGCAAGCCGTCCCTTGCGAAGCAGCGTGGCTTGTCAAGCATGTCATCCCAGGCAGACAGACACTGGATCCCCTTTGAATGACACCAGACATTAAGCCAATTGTTAAAGCTGATCATCTTGTCTCTATATTGTGGCATCATTCTTGGTGAAGGAAGGATACTGCTCAGGGTTAGGGTCATACCTGCCTGGGCTACATAATCAGAGAGCTCCTCTATGTCTCTTTTCATGTAGTCCAGGGAGGTGCGTCTCAGGTCGTTCACACCAGCATGGACAATGACTGTGTCATATTTGTACTTGCCATGGAGTGACCCGAGTGCTTGTGTTATGTGGCGGATTCTAGCCCGATAGGCAGCTTACTGTGACCCTCTCCTTGTTCAGCCTGGTGAGTGGGACGTCAGTGTGTCTGACTATGGAGTCACCTATGACAAGTATGTTTGGTGTTGTATTTGGCCTTAAGGGCTGTGACTGCTTTGCACACTGCTTTTGTGGTTTATGTGTTGCTTGTGGGGTGTCTTGAGGTAGCAGTTGTTTGGGTGTCTGCTTTGGAGGCCTCTGCTGTTTAGGTAAATTTTTACTCAGAGCCTCGAGTATGTCTTTGTGTGTTTATGTGTTTGATTCAGTGGAGTGGTAGCATTATGTGAGGCTGGTTTTGTGGTGTGTGTAGTTGCCTTCTCCTCCTGTCTGGTCTTGCCAGTCCTGAGTTGAGAGAGCTCAGCCTCCAGTTTGGCTAAATAGCTGCATCTCTCAAGTATTTGTGTTATGTGGGAGGAGGAGAGGGTTGTCTGTGTACATGAGGCAGTTATAACATTGCCTCAAGATTCCCAGATTCACCAGCTGGACCAGAGAGGAGATTGACAACTGACCTTTGGACATGCTAGAATAATATTGGGAAATCCTTAATTGAAAACAAGGGCCAGTGGGGAGTGAGGGTGTAGTGCTTTTAATTTTTAGTGCTGACTTATATAATTGCTTTAGTGAGCAAGTGCCAGGTAACTTGAGTGCAATCTGTTACAAGTAACTAAATGCAAAAACGACAAACAGTAACTTTCTTTCAAGTGAAACAAGGAAATAAGTACAGTAAGCAATGCAGATATCACTAGTGGTCCACAGAAGCGCTGAGAAGTTGCGTATTAGGTGGAATTAGCTTCCAGGGAAATAACAAGCAAACAAACAACAAGTATATAAACAAAGCTAGATTCAGTAGGCCTGGATCTAGTCTATGCTAGAGCAAACAAGGTGAACCAATTTCAGTAAGATACAGTTCAAATATTCAGGCACTATAAACCTTTAACCAGAAAATTCCCAGCTCAGAAGGGCAGAGTCCAGCCTCTTCTCCCACAAGAGTGCAGACCACGAACCTTCTTAATGTAAAATAACTGGCCTGAAGCCCAAGTGCCTAAACCAGAACTAATACACTTGGACACTGGGCTCTCAATCAGCAGTTCCCAACTTAGAAGGATGAAAGCTACCTGTCCTGCCACCACAGTGCTTGCCACAAACCTTCCTAATGTAAAACAACTGTTCTGAAGCCCAAGTGCTTAATCCAAAAGACTTGAATGATAGCTACACTTTAATCAAGTTACAACCAAGCAGTAATAAATACCATTGAATACTTTAGAGAATGTCTGGATTAGTGCTCAAGTTACACAAACAAAGCTAGATCCAGCAGGCCCGAATCCAGTCTATGCCACAGCAAACAAGGCGCACCAACTTCAGTAAGGAACAGTTCAGATATGCATGCACTATAAGTCTTTAACCAGAAATTCCCAGCTCAGAAGGGCAGAGTCCAGCCTCTCCTCCCACAAGAGTGCAGACCACGAACCCTCTTAATGTAAAATAACTGGCTTGAAAGCCCAAGTGCTTAAACCAGAATTATGTGAGATCACTCAGGATGGATACATGCCCTCAGTTTCTATAGTTAGCATCATATTTCATTTGCTGTTATTGCACATTGCTAGGTGCAGTGAAATTGAAGTAGATCTGTCTCAATAAACACATAGGAATCGATTCACAATGCAAGGAGCAAATAGCAGTTCAAACACAGACATGGTTCAATAGTTCAAATCCTTCAAGAATACTTTATTTCAATAATTCCGCATCTCCAGTATAAGACCATTAAAATGGCATGTCTTTGTATAGAAAGGCATTTTTTAAATCAACAAAGTGTCCTCTTAGGATTAAGAAGTCTAGTATTCTAAAGTTACAATAAATGAGGGTAAAAAGAATTAGTGCTTTACCAAGGAATGTGAAAATATTTTTGACAAACTCTGTCAATGTTGTATGCATTGAGTTATGATAATGAAACCATACAAGCAGCTAGAGCAGAATGAAAACTGATACCCATAAAAGAGCTAGAAAGCTCCATCAACATGTGTAAAACATAAAATACAGAAACACTGGCATGTTTAATCAACTGACGTGATAGTGGATTTGTTCTGGAATAGTGTAAATTTACTTTTCAAAAAATAAAAAGAATGGGGGGAGCACTTTAATGGACATAAGAAAATAGGCAGCAATTTGTTGGGTCCTACTAATATCCAAAGGGACAATATGGGCATGACTTCCACAGAAATAGAGGTTTGTTGCTTGCAGAGTCAGTGGGAACTCCAAGTAATTGTCTACTTAGCTTACCATTGCCTGTGGTTTCATTTCACCCACAATAGTCTCTTACAGCCTTTCCAGGAACAGGTTTTCTTTAAAGTCTTAGGCTGTGGGCCTTAAGCCAGGCCCCACTAATAGTTCTGCATTCATATGATTATTCTGCATATAACCTGTAAGTTATACCAGATTGAGTTCTCACATTCTACACTTCCAGGCTCTTTTAGGCAAGCTTACCTACGCTGAAACTCCAGCTGAGGACTGAGCATCCTGATTTTGTTGTGGCAGGTTACCTTCTTTTATACACCAGTAGTGATCAGTTAGCACCTCATTCTTTTATACACTAGTAGTGATCAGTTAGCACCTCATTACTAGACAGGTATTACATAGTATTACCTAGTAACTTGTGAGAATGTTCCCACAATATATTTTGCAACATATCTTAAAAGACATATTTCTACTTTTTCCATAATCAACGTGTGTGTTTCTGCGTGTTTCTATATCTAGCTAACTAGACAGATAAATAGATAGATAGATAGATAGATAGATAGATAGATAGATAGATAGATAGATAGATAGATAGATAGATAGATAATAACTACTTGGAAATGTCAGGACCTGCTAAATTGAATTTCAGAATATGTAGACTGAATTGATGGACTTACATATATCAAGACCAAGATGCCATTTCTTGGAATATTCTCTTTTGTCCAAGGTATGGCAAACTCAGAGCTGGTATATATAAGTTTGGGGGGGGGTGGCTTGGAACCCACATGATGGAGTGCAGGTGGATTTGCCCCCCTGCAAAAGGAAGTTTCAAGGAGAAGAATGATTGAGATTCATTCTTATCCTATGTTTTCGGTGTTTTTTTTTCAGCTTGTCAAGACTCAGCAGTTCGAGTGCCAGCATTTCAAAAGGAGCCCTAGATGATAGATGGCTAGATAGATAGAAAGATAAGTAGATAAGATATATACTATTCATGAAATGTATTGCTCATTCTACTTATGGGCTATGGATGTCTGGGAATTGTTATATATTAATAGTAGCAAAGCAGTGATGAGGAGATCTTTTGTGTTGAATATAGGGGTGTTGTTTGATAGCAACTGGAAGTGAGTTTCTGTTTGCCTCTTTCAGCCTTGTTTTCTTGCAGCTCACTGCCAGCACAGACAATTGTGTGATCATGTAGCAGCAGTGACTTACTGTTTAAGGACTTCTTTTCTGTTTGTTTTTATAGCAAAACTGTGGTGCTGCTGAATCAGAGTATACACATTTAAACACTGCCATTTTGTGTCCCATGAAAGTGCATCTGCAGTGATTCGTGTATTTTGGCTTTATATTTTTCTTTCCTTTATTTGTGGAAGTTGTGGAATTTTTACTTATATTTCTAAAGGTGTGGGAAGCAAAGCCTTTCACATTAGGGCTGCAGTAGGCAAAGTCCTGCATGTTAAATCTGAATAATGTTGCATGTGTTTTGTACCACGGAGGTGTCATGTGTTTTTATCATGTGATGAGTTTTCAAGTGTAATCAAATTATCCTGTCTTGCAAGGTGTCAGTCTGATGGAGTCCTTTTAACCTTTGGTAGACAAAAGCACTTAGTCTGTTTGGTTGTCAGATAGACATGATTATGGGATTAACAATCCCTGGGTAAGGGATATTCCTTTTCCCCATGAACTGTGCATTCTCAGAGTTAGTATATATAATCCATAATCTTGGATGTCAGAAATAATGTCACTTCCAGGAATGCCCATGATAATATGAAGCTAAGCACCTTTCATTGATTTAAAAGACCAGAATATGGGCTGGATTCACGATGGCTTGCACGGAGTCTAAGAGTAGAGTAAGACTCCATGCAGCCATCATGTCCGACGAGCGATTCAGGAACAGCCTGTAGGGGCGTGTAAGAGAGCTCCTAAAACGGTTCTTAAACAGACAGGGCTGGGACATGAAAATCACCTCAATTGCAGGCGAAAGGCATGCAAATGAGGTAGATTTGCGATTCAGGAAACCTGAACCTGTCCGAGTAAGAGCAGTGTTATTTGCAAAAATGTACTCAGTTGACAACTGAGTACCATTCTGCAAATAGCAAAACGGAGCCGTGACAGCTCCAAATAAAGGTTGCATCCAGTGCAGGAAGCATGCCAATGGCCAAATATATGGCCATTGGAAATGTTCCCTGATGCAAAATTAAAATAAAAATAATTTTTTTTTTTGCCGATTTCCGATGTTTAAGCGTAGCACAGCACCACACAAATGGGCTGCACTCTACAAACTAGAATACTACAAATTAAAACCCACAAATGTGGATTTTATTGAAAGTGGTAATGTACAATGCAAGGGAATGGCAGGCTGAAGACAAGATGGCCACTGAGTAGAGGTTGCTAAGGGGGGAAGCTCAGTCTAAGACATGTAACCAAGCATTAATAGGCAATCCTATGTAAATGAGTGTTAGGATAGTGAATCGCTAGTTTATATAGCAAATGAACACAACCAGTGGAGTGTAGGAGTAGGATATGGGGAGTAACAGAGTAGAAGATAGGTGACATCACGAGGGGGGTATGTATGAAAGAAGTGAAGCTCATTGGAGCAGAGTGGCATGTGTCCGCTGTCATTTAGACATCATGGAAAGAGGTGTGTCAACAGGTAGGCTAGGGAAAGCCAAGAAATGGAAGGTGTATACCATGGATAACACCAAAGTTTCTTGCTGAGCGTGCATGCATGCGTGTGCGTGCATGTAAACCCGAGTAAGACAGAGTGCACGCGTGTAAGCGTGAGTGTGCGCGTTTAAGCCGGACTAAGCATGTATAAGGCTGTTTAAAGAGTTGTAAGTGCGTTTTCGCTGGTATACGTGTGTTTTAATCTGAATAAGCAAGTTTTAGTCCGTGTAAGCATGTGTGCACGCGTGTTAGTTGCTGTACTCGTGTTTGCGCTTGTGTGCGCGGCGCTACCCCCTGAGGAAGCAGAAAGGAAAAAGGAAGCACAACAAATAGTAGGAAGCTACCAGAGGGTACTAGCAGAGCTAGCAGGTGAAAACAATCAGAATCAGGCAATTACACAGGCAGCACACTAGCCCAGCCTAGCACTTAAAACGCTGCAAACAACAGTCCATTATGTTTCTCACAACAGACACTGCAGTAAGCTAATAGAAGTGAAAACTGAAAAAGCTTTACTGAGGCAAAGAAATGTTAGGGGCTGCCATTGCTGTTATAAGGCGACATATGCAACATGCTGAGGGTGGTGACAATGTAAATGCTGCTGAACAACCCACAGTGAGGAGACAGAGAAGAGTGTACATGCCCAGGGTAACCTACCAGGGGCTACATGAGCTGGAGATAGTGGAGCGCGATAGAGTGGACAGAGACCTCTGCAGCAAATTGTTGAGCTGTGCAGGCCATGCCTCACACACAGAACCAACAGAGGGGGAACCCATCCCAGTGGAAACTAAGGTATGTGTTGGCCTAAGAATATTAAAAGCAAAAAACGAAGCGCAGTGCAAACAATAAACCAATAAACGAGAAATGCACTGTGTGAGGACAAAACTGCACCAGACAACCGAGAACCTACTACCAGCTTCATTGAATGTTGAACGTTGGCCTAAGAATATTAGCAACAGGTACCTTCCAGAGACCAACTGGTGATATGATGGGGATATCACAGGCATCAGCATCCAGGGTACTACACCAGTTCCTGGATGCCATGTCAGCACATGTCAGTGATCATGTATATTTCCCCAATTCCCGTGAGGTATTGGTCAACAATATGCGTCTCTTCCAGCAAATAGCGGAATACCCTAAGGTAGTGGGTGCAACAGACTGCACGCACATACGCATCAAAGCACCAGCCAGTGAGCGGGGTAGGGTCTACTTCAATCGCAAGGGCTTCCCCTCCATCAACTGCCAGGTTGTGTGTGATGCCCAGGGCATAATACTGAATGTGTGTGCAGGCTGCCCTGGAAGCTACCATGATTCCTATATTTGGCATCTGGTGCAGCTGTACCAGACATTTGCCAATGGGAACATCCCACATGGTCACCTAGTGGGGGATGCTGGCTATGCACTGGAGACATGGCTGATGACACCCATCAGAAATGCACACAAATCTGAACAGGAACGCCATAATGAGGCACACGCACAAACACGTACTGTAATAGAGCGTGTGTTTGGGCTGCTCAAGTCACGGTTCCGATGCCTGGACACATCTGTTGGAGCCTTGCAGTACTTACCAACTACATGTACCCAAATTGTCATGGTATGTGCTATGCTACATAATAAGATCCTGCGAAAACATCTGCAGCAGGACCAGCATAGGCCTGGGCCAAACAGCCCCCCACCATTGCCAAGGCCATCAGAGGCAGAGCATGACTCTGAGGAGGAACAACCTGAGGCTGCCCCAGTAGGCAGAAGGAGGCGTGCCCAGTATGCTTTGGCCTTGGCAAAGAGGCAACGCATAGCACATACACTGGCTCAGTAGGAACTCTGGAAATGATACCCCTCTCCGACTCACACATAAAGTAAAAGGGATGCCTAAGTTGACACTACCTGTTCTCAAACATGTGCAGGGAGTGTAGTATGTGCATCCGACATAGGCAGCCCTGCAGCACCACCTAAGGCATGAATGCCATGTGTTAAGCAATATAAAGCAGTGCTAAACAGCAATTACCACCAGGTAGTATATGCAAACAAAATCACACACACCAACTAGCACAACTGTGGCAATGTTCAGTAATAGTGGGCAACGTCCAGCAATGTTGGTGAATATTGAGCAATGTCGGACAAGCCTGGTCTAAGTAGGGCATAGCTGAACAAAAGCCAACATGCTCATATTTGCTTAACAGGCCTTTAAGCAGTCTGGTCTGCTCAGCATGAAAATATAAAGCAGTGATGGGCCTTGAACCCAGGATACTGTGCACTATAGCCAAAGTACTGAACCACTAAACCATGACAGTATTGCAGTGGGCCAGCTGTATGATGGAATGTTGATAAGTCTATGCAAAGTATTCCATGGAAACCCTGCAGGCACAGCATAATCCTTGTTGAGTTATGACACAAAGGTGAGTCCTGCAGTGAGAACAGAGCCTGACTTCCAACACACACAGTATAAATGTTAATATTGGTCATGTTCGCACACATCAGCAAAGGTAGTGGACCTCAGATAGCAACATACTGAAGGGTCACACTGGGCATGCTCACACACTTGAATAAATGAGACAAATGTCAGGCAATAAAACATGTAACGTCAGAACTGGGCATGCTCACACACTTAGGCCATGTCTGAGTACAGCAGTGGGCCACGCATATCTGTCAGTTGCATGTGTTAACCCAGGAACCTGTCACTATACAGCAATCCGCCCTGTGCACACAGTCATATGACAACAGACACATCTATAATATAGTGGAACCCTGTCATAATCAAATATGTTCTGCAGATACTGAAGTTCTTCATGGAAACTGGTAAAGCAAAGATGATAAAGACCTGCAAACAGTATCAGCAATAAACATTGTGCATCTTTAACATTAGCATAGGTTCAGTAGTTGATACTAGGCTATCTGCCCTAGGGCATGTACAAGCCTCGCCAGAGTGTGTTTGGCATTTGCAACCCTGTCAGATTACTACACTGTGTGTGTGTGAATAGTAGGTCACACAAGATAGCCCATGTACGTTTATGCTAGTGTGCCTCTGTCTAGCAGGGACACAGAAGATATCCCAGGGCTAAATATACAATCACCCATACAGTCATCAAGATGTCTCCAGTAGATGGTCAGTGGGTGGCTCTGCCTATGTGAAACTGGGATTACTTTCTGTAGTGAGTGGAGCCTCTGGGATAAGAATCTGTCCCTCCACAATGTCCTAGTAACATCTGTGCTGAGGTATACGTCCCTGCAGTGTGTAGCTCCAAGGGAGTTGGATATCCTGAGGTGGAGCATGTCCAGTGATTCTGGTTTGGGTATAGCTGTAAACAACAGGCACACATCATATCTGAGTAGATGGTAAGCGACTGAGTAGAGCTGGAGTTACTGTATCTGAACTATGCAGGGCATCTGTGTGAGTCCCTAGATCTGCTTGGTGAGGACCGTCCATGGCCAGTACAGTTGCTGCAGGTGTCAGGTAAGGTACACCCCAAATGTGGCATTGTAACCAAGCATGGACATGATGATTATAGGGGCACAATGACCTCACTCGATCTAGATGTGAAACCATATGGGATAAGGTGGTACACATAGAAGGTGTGTCCAACCACTTTGGCAATGTCACTGTTAAAGGCAACAGTATGAACAAGTGATGTCCCCAAACCCCTAACAACTCCTACCATATGTAATGGAGTACTACCTATGTGGTAATGTGTGGGTATGTTGTTACTCCCAAAGGGGATGACTATGCAACTAATGGCATTTAGCTGTAGGCCATGGCTTAGGCACCAGTCATCCATCTCTGTGAGAACCTGATTGAGTATGCATGTGGCAGCTGGAGAGTTGATCATGGCACCCAGGTTGCAGTCAAGTGCAAACATGTTCAGCCATATTCCCCCTGTGATAGCCTGTATGTAAGACAAATATATACTGAACAAGAGAGATCCCAGGACCAAGCTGTGTGGGATGCCATGTGTAACTGGTGTATAGTCAGACATGGCACCTGCAATCCTGACCATGTGGGTGCTATCCCTGATCTAGGTATCAATCCATTGTGTGAGATATGTGTCCAAATTGATGCTGGTGAGCCTATGCATAATGGCCCAGTGGGTTATTGTATTGAATGGTTTTGCAAGGTTCAGGTAGGCTGTGTGGATAGCCATCCCTATGTCGATGGACCTGTTAGCCATTTAAAGAATACCTACAGGTTCAAGAGGCAAGATCTGCCCACAACAATGCTGAAATGAGTAGGACACAGTGTCTGTAGGTTCCCGATGTCTATGTGTAGGAGTCCTATGACAATATGCTCCATTGCTTTCCAGAATAGGCTACATAGGCTTATAGGGTAATATTGCCTGTGGTCCGTTGTGGCACCAAATCTGTGGAGCGGGACCACTGTCGCAGTATGCCATTTCTTGGGTTCATATCCTGTGGTAACTCCGATATTGAACAGTGATGTAATGTGAGGGTTGTGTTTGTCATGATGCTCGTGTATGATGCAGGCTGGGACACCATCTAGTCACACTGATACTGTGATGTACTCTGTGGGGAGGGCAGCACTCACCTGTTACTGCGTGATGTCAGGGAGGTTATACTCTGTTGGGATGGATAGTTGCTCCTTAGGGGGGATGGGTGGGAGACATCTGCATTGAACCTGTTTGCCAGGATGTAGGCAATGCCAGTGGGTTCAGGGTAGGTTTAGTCAGTATGCAGTAACTCACAGCATATCAGTGAGTGTCCACCCAGGTTCCTGACATAACTGCAGAAGGCCATGTGATAGTCCTACATGTGAGGTGCAATTGTCTGGTAGAAGTGACCCTTAGAAAAGTCCATGAGTGATTGTAGCTGTCTGTTAGTACAGATCACAGATGCCTTCCCAGTCTGGGATTGTGCTCTATCATGTAGTAGCATCCTCCTGACATTGTACAGCTTATTAATGGCTGGGGTCTACCAGATAGGTCCCCTGCCATTGTAATAGTGGGTCTTGTTGTTATTTGGGATAGCACAATCCATGCAGTCCACTAGGTGTCCATAGAATGTGTATGTAAATGATACAGCAGTGTGAGCCATATATGCCACTGTCTCAGGATCTCTGAAGGATATCACCTTGCTCCGGTGAAGTGAGATGTTGGCTCATGAGAAGTTCACCAAGATTACCCGGGATGGGTGTGTGGAGGGTATATGTATGTCCTGTGAGATACATGTATGTTCTGACCGTACCAATGAGGGGTATATCGCTGGTGTGGAATATAGAGTTCCCATGTTGGTGATGAGCAGGTCCAATATGTATTCCCCCTTGTGGCTGTGCTGACTGGTTGTGCCAAAGCATATGAGTCTACAAATTGTAGTGACTGTTGGGTAAGGTTGTCGGGGCTTGAGTAGTATCCCCAGTCAATATGTTTGTATATGAAGTCACACAATATAATGGTGTCTGTGGAGACCTTCATATTATCCATAGTTCCCACAAAAGCCGAGTGTGGTTCCTGAGTTTGGGAGTGTGTTCTGTAGCAGGCAACAAACTGAAAGGCAGTATTCCACAATGGTAGTTGTATATGTATGGTCTGTGATGCTTTGTGCAGTGCTACTAACCTGGAGGTGTGTGTATCTGTGATGTATATGGATACTCCCCCTAGTTGTGTTGTCTGTTCCAAGTCCTGTTGTCAGACAGCATGGTATGAAACATAACCTGGTAGTGCTGGTGTGCATAAACGAGCCTGAACCAGGTGTCTGTCAGTGCACAGATATTGCTCTCATCCATACTGAGGAGATTCCTGTGTGGCCACAGTATGAGGTTAACACAACTGTTGTTGAGCAGCATTACCCTTAGTTTCATTTAACTTGTAATGTCTATGGAGGTGGATTTGTCTTCTGAGCCCTGCTTAAAAAAGGCATTCTGGTGGTTGCAAGAGCCTTAGCCAGCATACCAAAGTCCAAGGGTGACAGGTGCAAGCTGTCCATTATGAAGCTACGTGGCATGTTGAGGATGTCACCATACTCTGACAGACACTGTATCCCCTATGAATGAAACAAATTTGTTAGCCAACTATTAAATGTAATATGTGTGTCCGTATACTGTGACATCATAATTGGTGGGTGTAAGATGCTAGACAAGGTCAGGGTCATACTGGCCTGGGCTACATGATCAGGGTGTACCACCATGTATCATGTCATGTGGTCCAGGGAGTAACGTCTGAGGTTACACGCACCAGCATGGACAATGATGGTGCCAGTCTAGTACTTGCTTTGGAGTGATATGACTGCCTGTGTTATGCGGCAGATTCTGGCACCCAACAGACAGCCCAAAGTGACTATTCCCTTGTCAGGGCTGGTGAGAGGTACTTCAGTCTGTCTGAACATAAGTGTCACCTATTACAAGTGTATTAGGTGTGTTGTTTAGCCCGAATGGCAGTGACTGTGTGGCACACTGACATTGTGAACTTAGTGATATGTGGGTATTGTAGTGGGGTAGCAGGTGTGTGTGTGTCTGCTTTGGAGGTCTCTGCTGCTTAGGTAGAGTACGTTTACAGCATCCGAGTATGTCAATGTGTGCTAATGTGGTTTGAGTGCTGTTGCTAGAGGATATGTGAGACTGATATGCGGTGTGTGTGGTTTCCTTCACCACCTGATAGACTGTGCCAGTCATGGGTCAAGAGAGTTCAGCTCCCTGTATGTCTATATAGGTGCATCTCACACATATATCTGAGTTTGTCAGGAGGAGGAGATGGTTGTCTGTGTACATGAGGCAGATGTGACATTGTGTCAATATCACAATATCCACCAGCTGGACTGAAGAGTACACACAAAACCGACCCCTGGACATGCCAGGATATTATCATGACATACTCTGTAGCCTGATCACAAAGGATCAGTAGGGTGTTAAGCGTGTAAAAGAGTATAACAGGGATTAGTGCTCATGTTCATTAGTGTTTTGTAAAGAGGAGCTGAGAAGGAGTCCAGACTGAATCATGACACCTCCTTCAGCTATGTCATGAATATCAATGTACACACATATATGTCCTGAGTCAGGGCCAACTGTATCTGAGTGTCAATGCCGACATGATGACAGACAGGCCCATATGTACATACCCATCCCCCACTGACAATAGTCCACATCATCATATCAGGAGATATCACATGTAAAATGGATGAGCAGCTACCCCCACTGCCAAAAGCATGGCAGCAGGTGGAATACATTGATTCCCAATATGTGTCATGCACAGACTACAGAACAAACAGATCATGCACCTGAACAGTCAGCTGAGCTGCACCCCCTACACAGGATGTGGAACCATTGAATGTGTCACAGCTACATATGGCACTCCCCACAAGTGTTGGTGCACAACACACCATGGGAAGTCAAGTCCAGTACGCCTATGAGGTCTGATCTGCAAGGTCATGGAGTCCATCATGGTTGCAATCATAAACAGAGCTATTGGAAGCGGACACACACGCAACCCTACCAACTGTGGTGTCTTCATGTGCGGATCATGGTTCCCAAACATGCTAGACTGTTTGCAAGGCAGCCACCTGGGACATACATCAATGAACACATCTACACATGTGTCACATAGACTTTGAATAGCCCTTTATCAACATCCCAGACACATGTAGTATTCACAAAACCAAGAAGCTGTGCATAAATATGTGTTGACATATGATGGAATGTCAATGTGTCCACAGATAGATCACACAAGGTAAGGATACTGAGGTCATGTTCAAGCTGGTGACACCTGCTGACCCACATGGACCAGTCCTGGAATGGCATAAAACAAAGTGTACGCACATCACCATGTCCAGTCTGATGATGTCACCATCCTATAAATACAGCAGGAGAAGGGAAACCAGCCAGTAAAGCAAATAGCGCACCGTGTTAATGTGTCTCTTTCCAGCATCATACCATCATTAGGTAGGGGTTTGAATCCTGCAATGTGTGTGTGTGTTGGGGGGGGTTGTGTGCATGTGTGCAATTGTCTTTGAAAGGAGTGTCCTTTTTGGAGACTGTAAAAACACACTGAACAAGGTACATTCCTCTCTGGAAAGTCTGATGATATCACCATCCTACAAATACAGCAGGAGAAGGGCAACAAGCCAGTAAAGCAAATAGCTCACCAGGTTAGTGTGTCTCTCTCTAGTATCATAACATAGTTAGGTAGGGGTTTGAATCCTGCAAATGCTTACTGTGTGTCACTGTTGGTCAACACAGTGTGGGTTTTGCTTTTACTATGGTATGACATAGTATGATGTCAACAGTAAGTGCATTGCAGACATCAGGTATCTGCGTGGAAAAAATATATGTGTACATGTCCCCTCAATCAGTAAATAGGTGTGAAGCCTGCATACTACATGAATACATTTGTTTCCATTGACAGGTTGTGCCACTGCTACTCAGATCGTAGGTCACATATGTATGTATGTGACATGGCCGTCCACTGTCGTGTTCTGTGGCACGCACACCCATGACAGTTACTTAAGAGTAGTGTGAGTGAGGGTATATGCCTGGGGTTTATGTCAGACATGGTCATACACAACAAAGTCTGCCAAGAATGGACAGTATTTATAGGTGTACGACTGCCTTGTGGATATGCATTCAGGCCTCTAATGTCTGTGATACACCTTGGGACTCCACAACACCTATGGATATGTGGATACCAAGGGACACATGACATAACATGGGTCTGTATGTACACAATGGTACCCGACATACATGTTGATGGCTACCACCAGTGTGGTACTGTCGGGATAGTATGTATAGTACATGAGGATGACTATGCCATAGTCAACTTACTGCTATACAGCATGTATCACACAACAGGTATCTGTCTGTATGATACCCTTGTGTAAGATATGCGTCCCATCCAGGGAATGCATTGTAGGTCATTCCATGCATTCCCAGATTTTGATGGACACATCCCTAGTGTGTCTGCATGTACCTAAGGGGGCTATATGAAACACAGGTGTGGTCACAGTAATGAGTGGCGGTCATCACCACTGGTTAGTGTTATAGTGTAGCACCGGAAGGATCCAGCTGATACTGGGTTCCCCACTACTGTGTGTCATTTGTCAGGACATCATCCAATGATTGCTTATAGTCATACTGTTGAGGTTGTGTATACTACCAGACTGCAAATCATTGACTGATATTAACGGTATCACCCGCAGCACAGTGTCAACCCATGTCATACACACGTCTACCCATGTTAGTACATAACTGTAGTAGAATGCATACTGGCCATTGAAAGATGCAATGGGATGTTAATAATGTGTACGACAGGGTATGCCACATGTCCCATGTGTCCACTATGCACGTACATCCAGACAGTGCGCACCCACCATGTTCACAGATGTACACTTGCTAATCTGTACTGCACACATCACACACGTACTGTCCACTCGCTAACACATGCTGGCAACACATCATACATCAGCCAAGTGGCACATGGGTGGATAATACATACTCAGACCTAACAGTGGTGTAAACAATGCTACATTGACAATCAGAGCTTTGATGCATAATGTCTGCTCAGATATACCTACAAGGATGTAGTTAGACTTCCTTGTTGACAACTCGCTATTATTGCTACACTGCTATAGTGTCACCCTGTGCATCAGCACCATGTTAGCCTGTCCCTCCATTGATAATGCAGATGACAGGAGGCGGCACAGGTATCATCATATGCACAGGGTGTTTTGTTGTTTGCCAGAGCCTGACATTGACCCATCCAATCGACATGTCTGTGTGTGTGTGTGTGTGTGTGTGTGTGTGTGTGTGTGTGTGTGTGTGTGTGTGTGTGTGTGTGTGTGTGTGTGTGTGTGTGTGTGGGACAACAGTACAGCATGGGCCAATGTTGATGTAATGTGTGTGTGTATGTGTGAGCCCTAGTTGTTTGCTTAATGTGTGTGTGTCTGCATGCACACAGCTCCATCTTGTAGCTGCCATATACGGTGGTTTGTGGGACAACCACAGACTGTACCTGCTTGGCTGTACAGATCACTGTCTCCGACCATGGACACAGTACCTGTGCCTGGCAGGGGTGCTATGGATGGTGTCTGGTACCAACCCTGACTGGGTACTGTCATCAGAGGCAGAGGTATGACAACTGGACCCATGTCCCTGCTGGGACTGGCCAGAGCCATGTGCACATAGTCTACTGGGATGGACAATTGACAGGCCAGCCCCAGCATTGCTGGTGCTGGTACTGCCACTATGGGAGTGGCTGTGAGCTGTGGGCCATCTGTGACCACTGCCAGCTGTTGCTGTTGCTGGCATGCATCCCTGTCAATGTCACAACCGTCCTGCATGGTCCTGGCTTGAGGAAGACATGTTTTGGAGCGCATCTATAGTCTCCCCCCAACGTCTATCAATGACCTCGGCGTATGTCCGGATGGCACCGGCAAGGTCACAGATGCTGTCATTGATAGTGGTGTGATGTGCCCTCTGCGCCCTAAGTCCCTGCCTGGTGTACCGTTCCATTTGTGCCTGAGCCTGCATTACAGCCCAGAACATAGTGGTCGTCGTAAGACCTGTGAGGACAAGCCTGCCAGGGGCAATACATCTAGTGGTGCTCTCCTGAGAACCCCCGGACCTCCGCCTATGTGGTACCGTTCTGGGTCTACAGCTCTGGCTGCTGTGAGGGGATGCACGTGCCATGGGTACCACACTCTCCTGGTCAATGCCAACTGTATGCTGTCCATCCCCTATGGCCATTGGTGGTGAGGGATGTAATGGCAGTATGAGTGTGTGCATAGATGGGGAAGAACGCTGTGTACTGTCGATTGGTGGACCAACCACAGACCCTGTCAAATCTCCCTGTGCCAAAATACATGTGTCATCATCACCACTATCCGTGGCAGTGGCTTCAGGTCACCTGCTGCTTTCGCCAAGCCCTACCTCAGCAACTGTGAGAGGAAGACAGGAAACACACGTTACGGTCTGCACATGCACACATGCACACATGCACAGATGAACACATGCACACATGAACACATGAACACATGCACACATGCACACATACACACATGCATACATGCACACATGCACACAGACACACAGGCACACAGGAAGACATGCACACAGGAACACAGGAACACATGCACACTCCTTACTACAGCAGATACACACACAACAGAAATCCAAATCATACCCAATACTGGTTGAAGGTGGGTGACAGTATCACAAGGCAAACAGTCACGCACACGTGTCAGCATGCAGAATAAGTGTTGATCAAGTCCATGCAGTGTGAGTGTAGACAGCCATAGTTAATGACAGTGTACATGGCTGTGGTGCATGTGTGTACATGTTCAGTGATTGCCTACACCCTGGAACACAATGTGTACAAGGAAACAACATTTCTGTGCAAGTATTATAAGCTCTGCACCATGGTATGTATACCTGTGCACCATCACACACAGGTATACATACCATGGCTGTGTGTGTGTTATCTGTGTGTCACATGGATTTCCATGTCTGATTGCAGTGTCTGTGTCTGTAGCAGATAATTGTGGACACAGATGTAGCACATGCATGCTATGTACACACACGGGATGAGTGATGCATGTATACGTGATGGGATACCAATCCTGGACATGGCCATTGTAACAGTATGGGGTGTAGTACCATTAGCCATCATCATCATGCATCATGTGGTCACTCAAGCCCAATAAAGTGTGCTAGACCACTGCCTAGCATGCTGTACCTGAACCACAGTGCCGTGGCTAAGTTCACAATTACACAGCCACGTTGCACAAGGGTATGTGAGGTGTCCAATAGGGAGCATTGCCTAACATGACTGTGTTATGTATTGAGGAGTGTTGCACAGCCCCATGCTAGGCCCCTACCCCTCAGGTATTGTATGTGTGGTGTGTGGATGACATGTGGGATACTGAAGTGTGACCTGGCAGCGGGTGTCTGGTATGTGTGGCATGTTGAGGTGTACTGCGTATGACAAACGTGTTATGTTGTGTACATGTGTGTCAACTATGCCTATCCAATGTGCAGTACAGTGTTGCTACATTTGTGTCTGATGCTCTGTGCATTGCATGTGATTGAGGCAGCTACTGACATTACTGAGATGTTTCACGTCTCACAGCAAACATGC